>NC_138733.1:10147106-10279606 GCF_965113295.1 Leuciscus leuciscus | reverse complement strand
TTTCAGGCGGATCGTTAAAGAACACGACACACACACGTCTCCCGGACATCCTGTAGAATTCAACCAATCAGATGAACACTTCGAAACTCCTGAAGTGTTTCCAGAAAAGTGTGCCATATGCATCAGACGTTCAGCTAGCGGTGACGTCTGAGGCTGAGACTATAGTTCAACTAGAATCAAAGATACATGCAAATAACACAATCATCTCATAAAGCTAATGATAACTACTATAGACCAACCCCTAACCCTATCATCAATTAAAAACACGAATTACCCTTTTTTTTTCTCCTTTTTTTAAGTAAAATGTTAACTAAAAATTATTATATAATACTATACATACACATGTATAAACACATTAATACTGTACACACACACACACACACACACACATATATATATATATATATATATATATAATTATAGTCTTTAAATACACACTTAAATCTATAATATATTACATCATTTGATAATTTTTATCATTTATGTAATGATAAAAAATAAAAAATTAATTTTATGATATTCATAATTCATATATATATATATAGTAGTCTTTAAATATATATACTGAAATATACTGTATAATATACTATATAATATGATACATTTTCAAGCACAACAGCCATTCAGAATCTACTGTATTTAAGGGTCAGGAGGCATGATTAATTGCATACAATTAAATGATTGATTGTACTAATTTATCACGTTACATTGACAGCCAGTAGCTACTGTATGTGTATATTATGCAGTTTCATAGTTGCTAACTTGCATATATTGAATGGTGCATGAATCTACTTTTGGCCCCAAGGTCCCATAATGTCGGTTATTCACTAATGGATTCATTTGCCTAAGTGGTAATTTGGTGCTAAATATGGTTAGGTCATTTACATTTCTAGGCTAATATTCCATAATAATACCCAACTGAGTCTGACTTACACAATGTAGATTTACATGCAGAGATTCAGTGTGGAAGAGTTGCTAGTGTGAATAATTTAGACGCTCAGTCTTTTCCTTCTCTGCGAGAGGGTTGATGTATAGTCTGGCCCCGGGACACCATCGCTCTGAGGCTGAACGGACGCTGTGATTGGTTATCAATCAGTGAGGCGGAACCCTAGAGGCCTGGGGAGGTTGATTATTGGATAGTCATCAGGACTGACCTTCACCAGCGTCTGGCGGCCCGAGCCCAACAAATCTGATTTAAATTTAGATAGAGTTAGTTAAACATGCCGCCCTCTGCAAGAGTTTTTATATATATATATTAATAACATGCATCACATAAAAAACAAGCACTCCAAAGACAGGAAAAATAACATAATAATAATAATAATAATACATTTAAAAAGAGATTCACAAGATGCCAAACACAGATTTATAGTACTTTACAAAAGAGAAACATTTTCACAGCCTGAAATGACAAGTTTGTTATAGAAAGTTAAAGTTTTGAATTGAAAGAATTTTCCATTGGAAAAACAAATTACTCATCAAATTACTGTCATTACTCGTGAACAGATTTTCTTTTTTCACATTCAATGTTATCTTTAATTTAGTTTTTGCAAAAAAAGTCAGAAAAATGTCTGTACAATCTGACAAGCAAAAAACTAATGACATAAAGACTCCTCAATAGTCAGAAATCAGAATCAGAAATCAGAAAGAGCTTTATTGCCAAGTGTGCTTGCACCCACAAGGAATTTTTCTTGGTACTGAAGCTTCCAGTGCACATATACAAATACAAATACAACAAGAAACATAGTAATACAAATTCTAAGAATAAAATATATAAAAAAATAAAATAAAATAAAATAGTATAAAAAGTAAAAAGTGCTACAAAAGGTGCATTTGTTTTCGTGTGTAAGATCTTTAAATGGATTTTTCTTAATTCATTTGAAATGCTAAAGTTGTAGGGCAACAGCCAAGGCTTTCTACAATAATGTTATTTAGGTTTTAGGATATAAATAAAATTTCCAATTGAAATAACTTTTTCTTTTATAATGAAAGACTTGTCTAATATCTATGGAAGCTTATTTCCGCCACGGAATAAAACAATTTTAAACATAATTTTGACTTTATCTCACAATTCTGACTGTTTTTCTCACAATTGTTGTAGAGTCAGAATTGCGGGGAGAAAAAAACATCAGAATTGTGAGATTTAAACTCGCAAATAATTTTTCTTCCAATAAATATCTTTGTTAGCGCATCTCTGGACAGATATATTCTTACCTTTTTCCAAGGAAATTACAGTCTTTATTATAATAGGCCAGCTGGCTACGCATTAAATTAATAAGCCTGGCAGGAGAAGCTTTAAAAACTGCAACAAAAAAACAAAACCTTTCTATTTTATAGGAAAATTAAACCTTTTTATTGGCATTGATGGTTCCATGAAGAACCTTTAAAGTCCGCGTGAACCGGAAGTTGCAAACGACTTTTCTCCAGTGCTGTGACGTATTTCCCAGTGAAAAGGAATATTGAACAGAGGGCAGGGTTTCACTCTAGCGCTCCTCCTCTCCATCTCTCGCTCATTACAGACTAACGATTTGAGGGGAGTGGTTAAGCGTTTCCCAACCTAAGTCCTCAAACCTACGTCATCAGGGAAGGTCCTCCAATGCAGAGGGGAGGGGCATTTTCAGATTTTGATTAAAGATTACGAAGCCAAAAAAATTTTTTTGTGTGTTTTAACTTGCACGGATTAATTGTTCACCACAAGACTAGTAATATGCGCTAACAAAGTAAATACGGTCCATTGTGATTTCAGTTGGACTTTAACATCTATGGAACCATTCCATTCCACAAAAGGTTCTTTATTGTGGAAAAAGGTTATTTAAATGATCAAAACATTCTTCACACAAAGAAAAAATGGTTCTTCAAATCACTGAAAGGTTCTTTGAGGATCCAGAAATGGTCCTTCCATGGCATCCCTGTGAAAACTCCCCTTTAGAACCGTAAAAAAGAGAACGTTTGTAATGTTGACTCAAAAAGATCACTTATGCTGATTAACCCATAATCCAGCAAGAGTATGAGCATGTCAAATCCTCTGTCTGACCTCATTTCCTGTTTACCACATCAAACATATGGCCTATGTTTACAGGCTGATGATCTTGCTGGCGGGAACATCAGTCCTCATGTTATCCGTTTAGAGCTCTGGATGTTGTTGCACGCTTTAGTTTTCGAGGTGTTTCACTTGTGCTCGGGCTGGGCTGCGGGGAGTCAGTTTGAGGACGACAGTCACGACTCACCATTTTAAGAAGCCCTGCGAGGGGCCGTTATGAACGAATTCTGACCTTCTTTATTAGCACTCTTACCAGGCAGAGAGAGAGATAGTGAATGATGTGTAATGATATTTGAGGCTTTTGTACCAGAAGAGAAATGGAATATTATTTTATTGATCATTAATATGAAGAAAAGAAGGATTGTTGGCTTATCATTACTGCACAGCAGCTGTGGCTCAAGGTTATGAAGAGAGATTCTGTGGTCCGTGTGCGAATGAAAAATTACTTTTAAGCCTTAATTTGGGGGACAGACTGTCATAATTCTCATCCTGGTTACAATATAACATTATATCCATATTTCACAGGGCACCTTCATGTTTATGCTTGACACTTGGGCCTGAACACATCTGTTCATCACAGGAATGCCGCATGTCTCTGTTTTGGAAGTCAAGATTCATGTCATGGTTCAGGAACCTATCTAACTTTAATTCTGTGACATCCAAAGAAATTTGGGACCTCAAAGTAATTTTTAAACGACTCATAATTCCATTAAATACATACATGCATACGCTACTATTTAAGGGTTTAGAGGTGCAGTATGTAAGATTGACAGCTAGTGGTTGAAATGGGTACTGCAGTTTAAATTCAAAATACTGGAGGGGGTTGCCAGATTGAGGAGATGTAACCGGAAAAAGCACAATTGACAATGAAAGACGACGAGCCTTAAACTGCAAGAAGTGTTGATTTATTCATGTTTTAATATGCCTCTGTTCATAGAGCTTTTTTGATGAATGCTGCGGCTTTTTAGTTTGTGTAGAATCTGCGATCTCTGACCCAGTTCGTTTGCTGGCTTCCATTGCAGTGTTTTCCGCCAACTGGCAACACGGGGTGTCGAAACACTATTGGTTAAAGTGGCAGTGGGCGGAGTCACACAGACCAAAACAAAAACAGACATTCCGACACAGAAAACACATTTTAAAGGAGAAAAACTGGCTGTAGAAATGTTTTTCAGAGAAATAAATATGTGAACTTGGCATGTAAAAAAAAATTTACCCATAAATTTACAGTAAAATACTGGCAGCTGTGCTTCCAGCCATTTACCGCAATTTTACGGTTTCAACTCCGTTTTTCCATTTTACAGCTGTGCTGTAATTTACAGTAAATTACAGCACAGTAAAATACTGGCAGCTGTGGTTCCAGCCATTTACCATAATTCAACAGTACTAATACTTTTGTTCATTTTACAGCTTTACTGTAATGGTATTTTTATGCTTTAGTTCAGTCAAAAAAAAATTACTTACAGCACCTTTACAGGTTTGCATACCTAAAGGAAGGATTTTATCCTTCTGATAAATCTGTATACGCCCAAACAATAGCTAAGTAAACACACACACACACACACACACACACACACACACAAACATATATAACATTACTGATCTATGCGCCCACACGCTATAACTTCCCCGGCTACACACCCGTTTAACAATGACATTTATCGTTGGCATTTTATGTGACATTTTAAGTGGTCACTTTTCCAATTAATTTGATTTTGCAGTCTGTTTATATAGTATATAAAGTGGTGCATTAGTACTTTTTCAGAATTAGTAAAAACAGAGCAATGTCAGAACACTGATGAATAAATGTTGATTAGTTATTACACCAACAGTAGTGTGTGCAAAATGTCCCTGTCCCTGTGAAAAAAAAAAAAAAAAATAGTGTGTGAATCTGTCTGTGTGTGTGTGATGTGGTGTGAAAATGATGTTCCTGTAAAGACGAGAAGCTGTGCTCTGGCTGAGACGGTGAGAGCCAATCATTTCTCTCTCCTCAGGGGTTCCACCAATTAAAACATGTCATCTCTGACTGTGTGCATCTGACGAACTGTAATTCTGTGCTCTGCTTCATGACACAGGGGCGGCTGACGTTTGCCACATCACTATAATGATTATTAGGACTGTCTACAGAAGATCTATTTTTCATTAAGGCTGTTTCCAGACAGCGACGGGGCGACACAGTGTCTCTATGCTCTCTCTCAGCATTCAGTCTCTATTTCAAACCCTGGTGTGCTGTCAATCTAGACAACATTATAAGGCACTGTCTATGTGAATGCTTCAAACTGTTTGAAACGTAGAAATCTCAAGATGCCTATTTTGGCCCAATTCTGAGGTTGCATTTCATGTATTATTTGCAATGAAGACAATCCCAGAATGCATTGCAACAAGAAGACCAACAAAAAAACAAGCACTCACCATTATAAACCAGCATTAACATTTTTAAAAAAGGCTAATACAAATTCATCCAACATGGCAGCATTGTTATTGTTAACTAAGGGGCTGTTTACACAAAAAACGTTTTAGCGTTTTGCCGTTCATTTACACGACGATGGTGTTTTTTATGGGCCTGGAAACGCAAACTTTTAATAGTAGGTTCAACAGGGCAAGCTTCTAAAAACGATATCTTTATCGACTCCGTGTAAACTACAAAAACACAAATCTGTGAAAACAATAACGTCGTGTGTATTACGTGTTCAGTCTATAGGCGTGTAGTTTTTCTTAACAAAATGACATCGCCATCTACTGGCCTGGCAGGATAATACAGCGTTTTAAATAGTTTTCGCAGATCCGTGTGAATAGGGATCGTTTTGACAACTATTAAAACATTTTTTGTGAATTTAAATAAAGATAAAATATTATAAAATATAATTATTGAATAAAAAACGTCAACTTAGGAACAACTCGGCAACTATAGAAATTAATTACTGAAGTTAAAACTCAAAATAAATTAAACTGAATTGAAGAAAAAAAAATGACAAAAGCATATATAAAATTACAAAAAAATAAAATGAAAACAAAGTATGCATTTTTTATTAGAATATGCTATTTCGCCTAGTATTTGTGTGCGATGTATATCTTTATTATTAATTTTCATTTTATTAATAAAGTGTGCATTGTTAGCTTAGCGACATGTTAAAATAAAGCAATTTTGAAGGTGCCATTTGGTACAGAGCTATAAAAGAAATGTCAAATCAGGTTCAGTCTGTGTATCTAAAGCATTAGACAGTAGTCAGCTCAGTAGATCTGGAGCAGAGCCGCTCTGTTATCTTTTACTTATCCATCCCAACGGCCGTTCACACCATGACACGAGAAAAGATGGAAGGAGAGAGAGTTGTTACCGGGGAGATTTCAGAGTCATGTTCAGACAGATATGAGTGTGGAGAATGTGCGAAAGCTCTCAGTACTTAAAATGGGACAAGAGAAACAATCGCACGTTTCACGCCAGATTTAGAACAGATGAGCCGAGCAATGAGGGAGAAAGAGGAGGAAAATGATGCAGGTTTGAAGGGGGTAGAGAAGGACAATTGAAAACGCTGGCTGAATCCGTGAAGCCAAAGGCTCTCATCTGAATTTATTATGCAATAAAAGGCTCTTGGCACAGTTATGGATTATACATTCGTGCCTTCTGTGCAGAACATCGAATGGGTGGCCATAATTTCAACCCCATCCGCCTACATTCTGAAAAATCACTTCTGCCGAATCGTACCACAATAACGTCAATGACTGTCGAAGCTATTGTGCACTATACTGCAGAGTTTGGATCAGTTTTGCTTCAGGACACACATTTTACATCTGAGCATCAAGTGGTGACTCAACACAGTGCCACAACTGTTTATCATGCAAAAATCGAACCTTGCAATTTATATTTGTTGCCAAGAACTGCTTAGCTCAACATGCAGTTTACTTGACTGACGGGTTATCATTTCAGGCACTTGGCAGCTTATAATAATTCACAATCCGCACAATCCATGTTTAGCCTCATTCCAAGTTTTTAGGGTCATGTTTTTTTTTCACATTGTTGATGTTTTTTTTTAGGATGAGGGTCTGTCATATGAGCTTCTAGTAAGTGATCTAACTTAACAAAAGATATAGTAAGTGATTCTGATTTTGCTATTCTAACTATGCACAATTTTATGGTTAGTTGTATTTTATTATGTGCATTAATGTGCATTGTTATTTCCCTCTGATGTACACAACCCTTTTAGAACAGACGAGCCATTCGCTCCTAGAGATCGTTTAAAGTGATGAAACCTGTTTTGAATTCAAATGTCATCTTGCATAAACGGGACTGCAGTCGGCTTTGGTTAGCGCCGTGACCTCAGATATGTGTTTTTGTGTCCCTAATCCAGTATTAAGGTCCAAAATACTGTCTGTCAGGCATATTTGGTTTATTATTAATTTATTTTTTGTTTTATTTATTATTTATTTTTCCATTATTCTATTTATTTATTTTGCATTATTTTATTTACATTTATTTATTATTTTAATTTATTTTGCATGATTATATTTTAATTTTGTATTTATTTATTTTTATTTTATTTATTATTTCTTTTATTGTATTATTTTATTTATTATTTTATATCATAGTAATATTATTATTATTGATGTATTTATAAAAAAAAATATTAGTAATTTGATATAATTTTTTTTCTTTTATTTATCTTTTCTTTTCTTTATACATTATTATTATTTATTTATTTATTTATTTATTTTATTATTGTTTTCTTTATAAAGAAGTAGGTGTTTTATTACTGTGTGGTTGCTAACTTGCTATGGTGTTCTTTGAGGTTTTAGAGCGTTGCTAAGTGGTTGCTATGGTGTTGCTAGGTTACTTACTCAATGAATTATGCATTGACATTTATCAATATTTAGGGTTAGCGGTTTGAGTGCTACCACACTTGCCAGCACTAATCAGTTCCCAGATCAGGCAGAGGATAAACTGTAAATGAAGTGTGAACCTTTTCGTTTTGACAGGTGTGTGTTAGAGGCCAGACAGCTGCTCACATATTCAAATATATACTTGTGTGTTCCAGTGTGTCTAGTGCTTAGCACATCAGCAAGTGTTACTTCCTGTCATTTGTCATTTTACCTGTAATGTTTTCGATGAGTTGCTTCAGGAATCTGCTGACCTGACCAATCTTTGTGCTCTGTCAGAAAGACTGCGGGTTCAGCCGGTCAATACTGATTAAGTTTAGTGCCGTGCTGCAATGATACGGCTGTCTGAACCCTGACTTAAGGCATTCGATACTCAAAGAGAATCATAATTCTTGAGTAAGTCTAATGATGGATTGAGGCTAGAGGTTAATATGAGGTTGCTGCGGGATCGTTGATGTGTTTAAGCTGTGTTGGGTTAGTCACTTAGATGGAGTGTGTCATTTTTTTTGATGTTAAAATATTTACTCCTTTTCCAGTTTAATGAGCAGTGAAAACATTATGTAAGCCATTCATATTCATAAAGCGTCTTTCTACTTTAGAGGCCTTTAAAAACTATCTGTGTGTATTCTGAATAAATGCTTTTGCATGCAATGTATTAACATCCAACATTAATCATATTATAGTAGATGTTTCAACAGCGCCTGTTAAAAGCATGACATTTATGTTTTCCTGTCTGCTTTTTCTTGTCTTTATGTCATAACAGCTCATGATAATTTAAAATAAATGAATTAATACAATTAAATAAAATTAAATAGTAAAATGAAATAAAATTAAAAAATGAAATGAAATAAAATTAAAACTACAGTTAAAATTAAACAAAATAATAAAATAAAGTAAAATAAAATATAATTTCAATGAAATGATGAAATGAAAATAATAAAATTTTATGAAAAAATTTAATGAAATAGAGAAATGAAATGATGAAATTAAATAAAATAAAATATGAAATGATGAAATAATAAAATAAAGTAAAGAAATTAAATGATGAAATTAAATAAAATAAAATAAAGAAATGAAAATGAAAAAATTAAATTAAATAAAGAAATTAAATAAAGAAATGAAGAAATAAAATAAAAAAAGAATTTTTATTATTATTAAATTTTTTGTATAATATAATTATAAACTATATAAAAATTAAATTACTATTCCATTATATATTTTAATCGTGTTTTATTATTTATTTATAATACAATAATCACAACTGAATTTAAATATATTACATATTGTATTTACATTAATTTATTTTAATTCATAATGGCAGTAGCACAGAAATTACACACTTTACCTTTTAAATAAAAAAAGCAGTTGGGGATGGATGCTTTTTTGACAATTTTCCATTTTAAAATATATGTTTTTAATTTGTTATTATTATTTTAAGGAAACCGCTCTTTTTTTTTTTTAAGTCTCTTTAACAGTGTAAAAATGTGTAGTTTTATGTACTACACACTTCAAAAGCAAAGATCATAGACCAGGATATGAATTATTTAGCAGTTGGTTAATCCCCAGGAGTCATGGGATCCCTCATTCACATTAATTATGATTGGTTATTCCCTCAAACTGTTTTACGGCATAGTTTAATGCAACATGAGTGCTTTCAAATGAAAGATTTTCTGTAGGCCAACTCAAACAAGACAAAACAAGCCAAATCCATTCAATCTCAATATTCATAACAGCTCACTAATTTAATATCACAGTCTCGAGTCTGAATGAAGAGTGTTATAACTTCCGCGTTTATAGCATGAACTTGCTTTTGACCAGTTTTTACTGTTTCTTTAAGCAACTGATGAATTATAGTACTCATTCACTGCATGCTGCAAACATGCAACCAGGTCACATGACCCTGAGCGTATAGGGCTTTCTCTAAACATACATCGTGCTGTTGTGTGTTCAGGTCTGTGTGCTGGAGATGCAGAGCTCGATACGTCAATAGTCATTACCTGAGCCGAGAGGGATAAATGGATCTCTCCTGATCCCCGACTCAGACTGGAGAGGCCCGTCATTTTCCCTTGTTAATGGGAGTTGTCAGGAGGCGCTCCTCCTCATCCAGGCTTTTGCTCTCTGATCACAAATTGAGCGATTGGGCTTTAAATGAGGTTCCTGAACCAAAACACAAATTGATAAGTATTGGCGTTGAAAACACACAACTTAGAATTAACACTCAAGGATCGAATTGGGCAATTTAAAGTCACAGAAACGACTGGAGCTGTTACTGATCCAGAAGAGTTAACAATATCTCACTTCCTCTCCTCTATGTCTCTCTGTCTCTCTCCTTAAAAAAGGACCCAAGTACTTATTCCAGCTGTAATTGTCTACATCTCGCTCTCCTTTCATAAGAATATTTCTCTAATCATTTTTAATGATGTCTAACCTGCCCAGAGGATTTATTTTATTATTATTGCTTAGAGCTTGATCTTTCACATCTTAGGAGACTTGATGGAACTTTCAGGAATAGTTAATCCGATAAAAAATGAAAATGTCTTTCAATATTCTCACCCACGTTTTGTAAAAAAAAAAAAGACTTTTCCTCCACAGAAGACAAAAGGAAAAATTGTGAAGAATTTTCCTGGTTGCTCATGTCCGTGCAATTACAGTAAGTGAGGACTAGAGCTTTCAAGCTTCAGAAAGAACACAAACTCACACTGAAAGTGGTTTGTATTGTTAGTTTGTGTTAGTCATTTGCTAGAAATGTAAGTCATTATTCATGATAATCTCCAGTGAGCTGTTCATCACTGGATCATCGAGTCAGTGAGCGTCATCAATGAATCATTCAGGACAGTTTTGTGAACTAGAAATCAATGGATTTGACTTAAAAGAATGATTCATTCAGACATTGCTGCTACTTTCATTACTCTTCTGAGTGCAACAGGAATGTTGACCACTTTAATTATACTTTTATGGTGATTTGGCATCACAATAACCAATAATTTGTAGTAATTGCTTGTAAAAGAACAATAGAAAACTGTCTACAACTCTATTGTGTGTTTTGTGGAAGAAAAAGCATGTGGGTTTGGAATAACATGAGGGCGAGTAAATTGTGGCAGAATTTTCATTTATGATAAACTTTCTTTAAATATCAACTTTTTCTGAGATATTCCTCTCTAATTTTTTATGTGAAATAGACATAAATGAGAAAAAAGTTGTCATGCAGTAACTCGTACTGCATGACAACTATTTTCCTATTTATGTCTATAGTGCTAGAATGAATGTGGACTGCAGTTCAAATCATTTGAAATTGGGAGAACTTATTAAAACCTTTGACTTTTGATGGCAGACTTTGAAATCTTGACCAATCTAAGCTCAGATTTCTTTTGAATCTCTTCTGAAACTATACTGAAACTAGCAGAAACACATTTGACATTTCTGTGGTCTTTTGCTCAGGAGAAAATTGTGAAACGTAAGAGACTTCAGGAACAGTCCCCATTTCATACGCATTTAATTTAATTTCTGTCCAGGTGAAACAATTGAGATGTTGAAGAACGTCTCGGTTACGGATGTAACCCTCGTTCCCTGAGTGGGAACGGAGACGTTACGTCGGATGACGACGATTGGGGTTTCGCTTAGAAGCCTATCACCTTCGAGTATATAAAACGAGCCAATGGCAATGAAATGCCATGGGTCTGCGGAATTTGCATAGCGTAACTCCGCCCGCCGCAGGGGGTATATAAGGAAGTAAGCTGGCACAATGCAGATATGTCTTCGCTGAGGAGCCGAGACTAGCCCCAGGCGTTTTTCAGCGGTACAGCGGAAGTGGCAGGAAGACGTAACGTCTCCGTTCCCACTCAGGGAACGAGGGTTACATCCGTAACCGAGACGTTCCCTTTCGTGGTCACTCCGAGTTACGTCGGATGACGACGATTGGGGTTCCAGTCTAATCACGCCACCTCGGCTGTCTTCCAGTGCCCTGCGTAAGTCTGAGCTCCCTGTTGTGAGACTAGCACGAACGAAGGAGTCCTACTTAACACAGGGATACCAAGGTACACTGGGAAGCATATCTCCAGAGAGAAATATGCAATTATGCCCAGCCATTGATGGGGGGGACTTAGAATACACATATGACCCAGAGGGCTGCATATGGAAAATCACTGGGGTGTCCAGCCGCAGGTGGAATTTTAAACCCCAGGGGTGGCAAGGTGGCTTGCCAAGGGAAAGACACACGCTCACAAGGAGACTTACAGTGGAATACACATGTGGGGGTCGCCCAGCGGGGGAACCATGCACATGGAGGCACTTAGTCAAGCGCAAAAGCTGCGTTATGGCAGATTGGCATAACTCAGGCGTTGACGTAACCAGTGCTGGAGGAAACTCAGAGCTTATCAGACTCACCTGAGAGAAATAACGCACGTATCCCGTCCGTGGAGAGGAATGGCGAGCAAGCGAAGACACCTGAGCAGAATCTAGCACCGGCTGGTTGAAGCGAGTACATGAGAAGAAACTGGCTCTACTCGGAGATTATAGAATCTCGCGAATGTGTTGGGTGTCGCCCAGCCTGCAGCTCTACAAATGTCTGTTAGCGAGGCGCCATGCGCTAGAGCCCAAGAGGAAGCCACACTACGTGTGGAGTGGGCTTTCACACCAAGGGGGCACGGACGACCTTGCTGCTGGTATGCCAAAGCAATGGTATCCACTATCCAGTGGGATAACCTTTGCTTTGAGAGAGCCTTTCCCTTCAGCTTCCCACCATGACAGACAAAGAGCTGGTCTGAGGTCCTGAAACACCGCGTTCTGTCTACGTAAGCACGGAGGGCGCGTACTGGACAGAGCAGTGCCAAGGCTGGGTCTGCCTCCTCCAAGGGCAGCGCTTGCAGGTTCACTACCTGGTCTCGAAAGGGTGTGGTAGGAACCTTGGGCACGTATCCAAGCCGGGGTCTCAGGATCACGTGAGAGTTAGCCGGCCCGAATTCCAGGCACGCTTCGTCAACCGAAAATGCCTGCAGGTCCCCTACCCTCTTGATGGAGGCCAATGCAACCAGGAGCGCTGTCTTCATTGACAGGAACTTAAGCTCCACTGACTGTAAAGGCTCAAATGGAGCACTCTGCAGGGCAGTTAGAACCACTGAGAGGTCCCAAGAGGGTACGAAGGGAGGACGAGGAGGATTTAGTCTCCTCGCTCCCCTCAGGAACCTGACGATCAGGTCGTGCCTTCCCAGAGACTTACCATCAACTGCTTCGTGATGTGCGGCAATGGCGGCAACATACACTTTCAGGGTGGAGGGAGACAGCCTTCGCTCCAACCCTTCTTGCAGGAAGGAAAGCACGACACTGATCTGGCATTTCGTGGGTTCTTGATGTTTAGAAGAACACCAGTTGACGAAGAGGTTCCACTTCAACGCATAGGCATGTCTCGTGGACGATGCTCTAGCGGAAGTGATGGTAGCCACCACCGCAGGTGGTAGGGTACTCAAACCTGCCTCGTCCCGTCCAGGAGCCACACATGGAGGTTCCAAAGATCGGGACGAGGGTGCCATAAGGTGCCCCGTCCCTGAGAAAGGAGGTCCTTCCTCAGAGGAATTGGCCAGGGAGGTGCTGTCGCGAGGAGTACTAGTTCGGAGAACCAGGTCCGGTTGGGCCAATACGGGGCAACCAAAATGACCTGCTCCTCGTCCTCCCTGATCTTGCGCAAGGTCTGCGCAAGAAGGCTCACTGGGGGAAACGCATACTTGCGTAGGCCCGGCGGCCAGCTGTGCGCCAGTGCATCCGTGCCGAGCGTGCCCTCGGTCAGGGAGTAAAACAGGTCGCAATGGGACGAGTCGTGGGAGGCAAACAGGTCTACCTGTGCGTCGCCGAACTGATCCCAAATCAGCTGGGCCGTCTGGGGATGGAGTCGCCATTCTCCAGCGAGAGGCCGAACTCGAGACAGCTCGTCGGCCGCCTGGTTCAGGTGTCCCGGGATATAAATGGCTCGAAGCGACCTCAGATGCTTCTGACTCCATATGAGGAGGTGGCGAGCGAGTTGCGACATACGGCGGGAGCGTAGACCACCCTGGTGGTTGATGTACGCTACTGTTGCGGTATTGTCTGATCGGACTAGTACGTGCTGGCCCCTGAGCAGCGCATGGAAGCGGTGCAGGGCGAGACGTACAGCCAGCAACTCGAGGCAATTGACATGCCAAAGGCGCTGGGGTCCTGTCCAGGAGCCCGCGGCAGCATGACCATTGCACATGGCGCCCCAGCCCGTGTTGGAGGCATCTGTTGACACAACAACATGCCGGGAAACTCGTTCTAAGGGCACTCCGGCCCGTAGAAAATTGAGGTTCGCCCACGGGGTGAAGGTCTGACGGCAGGCTGGAGTCACTGGGACTCGGAGCGTGCCGTGTTGCCATGCCCACCTCGGGACTCGATCGCGAAGCCAAAGCTGAAGCGGTCTCATATGAAGCAATCCCAGCGGCGTTACTGCGGCTGCGGATGCCATATGCCCCAGGAGCCTCTGAAAAAGTTTCAGTGGAACCGCACTCTTGTCCTCGAACTGACGAAGACAAGTCAGCAGTGACTGCGCGCGCTCGCTCGTAAGCTGCGCGCACATGGCGACCGAGTAGATCTCCATACCGAGAAAAGAGATCCTCTGCACGGGGCAGAGTTTGCTCTTCTCCCAGTTGACCCGAAGGCCCAGACGGACTAGGTGCCGGAGCACTAGGTCCCTGTGTTCGCAAACCTGGTCTCGAGAGTGAGCTAGGATAAGCCAGTCGTCGAGATAGTTCAGGATGCGAACCCCGTGTTCCCGAAGGGGAACAAGGGCTGCCTCGACGACCTTCGTAAAGACGCGAGGAGACAGGGCTAGCCCGAAAGGGAGAACCGCGTACTGGTATGCCTGCCCCTCGAAAGCAAACCGTAGAAACGGTCTGTGTCGAGGTAAAATGGAGACATGGAAGTAGGCGTCCTTCAGGTCGATCGCTGCAAACCAATCCTGCGGCCGCACACACTGGAGGATGTGTTTGGCCGTTAGCATCTTGAACGGCAGCCTGTGAAGGGAGCGGTTCAAGACGCGCAGGTCGAGGATTGGCCGTAACCCACCGGACTTCTTGGGTACAATGAAGTAAGGGCTGTAGAAGCCGGACCTCATTTCGGCTGGAGGGACAATCTCGATCGCACCCTTCGCCAGCAGGGTGACGACCTCCGCTCTCATGACAGGGGCATTGCCACCGACCATAGTGAAGCGGACTCCGCTGAAGCGGGGAGGAGATCGCGCGAACTGAATCGCGTAGCCGAGCCTGATGGTTCTCGCGACCCAGCGGGACAGTCTGGGAAGCTCTAGCCAGGCCTCCAGAAAGTGCACCAGCGGGGTCATACGAACCACAGACGTACCGTCGGTGGGGCAGCGAGGCGGAATGACCGGCACCGGCGAGGGTGGCATCGCGACCCTGTGCGGGGGCACGGTCATTAACCGCGTCCTGCCAGAGGAGGCCAGGGGAGGGCGCGCGTCCCACGGGGGCGTGCTCTGGCAGGATGGATGATTGGTTTCCCCCGGCCCTCCAGAGGGGGATGAGAGGAGCGTGGCCCGTGGGCGGCGCGTGCTGTCATCCCAGACCTCTGGGACAGAGGAGGGCGGCAGTGGCGGGACCCGAGGGTGGCGCGCACTGCGGCCCTCTGGCTCTGTAGGCTCAGGATTGGGGATTTCGATTCTTTCTTTAACCACATTAGGGTGCTGCCCGTCGTGGGACGAGCAGCGGGGAGTGGAGAACAAAAGATTCTCCCCCGGCCCTCCACCGGGGGAAGGAGTGGCCCTGCTACCACCTCCTGTAGAGAAAAGAAAGCCAATCCTGAGCTGCCCGTCTCAGGAGCGCCGCTTAGCCTGGCGTTTAGCGGGCTGCGGGGCTGGAGAGGGCTGTGGCGCCTTCCTACGGCTTCCTCCACGACGCGGCCCAGATGAAGGCTGCTGCTGGGGCCGTGCGGGAGGGGCGGGAGCCGCGGGAGGGCGCCCTCGGCGGCGAGCAGGCTGAGGATTCTGCACCGACGGCTGAGCAGCAGAGCGTCGGGGCAGAATGTGCTTAATCGCCTCAGTCTGCTTCTGAGCAGTCGAGAACTGTTGGGCAAAGTCCTCGACTGCACCGCCGAAAAGGCCGGCCTGGGATATGGGAGCGTCAAGCAGACGAGTCCGCTCGGGCTCACGCATATCAGCCAGGTTCAGCCAGAGATGTCTCTCCTGGACCACAGCTGTGGACATCACCAAACCCAGGGAGCGCGCGGTCACCTTCGTCGCCCGGAGAGCGAGGTCGGTGGCGGCGCGCAGCTCATCAAAGAGCCCTGGGTCTGTCCTACCCTCGTGCATGTCACGAAGCATCTTGGCCTGGTAGACCTGTAAGATGGCCATGGCATGCAAAGAGGCAGCTGCCTGTCCCGCCGCTCTGTAAGATTTCGCCACCATGGTAGACGAGAATCTACAGGCTTTGGACGGGTGCTTAGGATCACCACGTGATGAAGCGCTTGTCGGACACAGCTGCATCGCGACAGAACGTTCAACCGTGGGAATCCCAGTGTACCCACAAGCATCAGCTCTATCGAGGGGAGGAAAGGCGGAGAAAGCCGACGAACGATCACGGGAAGACATGGGAGCCTTCCAGGACCGCGCGACTTCCTCATGCACTTCCGGGAAGAATGGTATTGGGGTTGGGCGGCGACGGGTGTCAGCGGCCGCTCCCAAAAACCAATCATCCAGCCGCGAGCGCACTGGATCAGGTGGCGGGGACCACTCAATACCAATGGCCGCGGCTGCCCGGGAAAGCATGGCGGTCAGCTCGGGATCAGACTCGGGCAATGCTGGCACGCCCGAGGGCGGCAACACAGCCGAATCCTCACTTCCCGAGGACTCGCGCCCACCTTGTGATGCAGCGATGGACATAGTATCTTCCTCTGGAGCTCCAAACGAGACGCGCTGGGGCTCCGAAGAGGGACCAGCGGTCTCAGTTTGAACACTCGCGGGTGCTGATGCTGGAGAGGGGTGTGTGGACCGTGGACGTGTCGGCGGTATGTCCCACACAGTCACCCTCAGGTCACCCCGGCCACCAGCCGAAGTACTAGCCCTCTCGGGACCAGTAGATCGGGGTGTGGGTAGGGGGACTCTCGCTCTAGTGAGCTCATTGAGTCTCGACCGCAGCATAGAGATGGTCATGTTCCCGCAGTGGGAACATGAGTCATCCACGAACGCTGCTTTAGCGTGATCAACGCCCAAACACGTTAAGCAGCGATCGTGCCCATCAGAGAAAAATATCTCGCCACCGCAACCAGAAGTGCACGGGCGAGGCATCTTTAAAAAGACGTGCCACGTGCAATGCTCTTTTTGTGAGAGGAAAAACTCCGCGGATGCTGAAGCGAACAGGGAGAAACACAATATCTGTCAGATCACTGACAAGATCAGCAGGGTAGTGAGCACTCGCTGAAATCGCCGTCACACCAACACCGGAGAGTTCGCTCGTCTCGAAGGTAAGAGAAGACTAACTCAGAATATTTGGCTTGCAGGAGTGGAGAAGTTCTCGGCTCCGAAGCGAAAACATATCTGCATTGTGCCAGCGTACTTCCTTATATACCCCCTGCGGCGGGCGGAGTTACGCTATGCAAATTCCGCAGACCCATGGCATTTCATTGCCATTGGCTCGTTTTATATACTCGAAGGTGATAGGCTTCTAAGCGAAACCCCAATCGTCGTCATCCGACGTAACTCGGAGTGACCACGAAAGGGAACTTTAATTATGGCAATTTAATAAACAAATCTAGTTGTTTTTATGCACAAATGAAATAGCCCATATATATTTCGGTAACACTTTATTTTACAGTATTACACTGTAAAAAGGAATACGCTATATCTACTCAATAAAATTGTGGCAACTGATTACAAGCAATATTATTAATTAAATGTAACAAATTAGAATTGAGTAATAATTAATCAAATTAATTCCTTAAAAGTTAACCATTTAAAAATAGTAAAATTTACAAAACAAATTTTTTTTAAACAAAAATATCTGAATAACAGACAGACGTCAAAGATGAATTAATAAGTCTTTATTTTTTTATTGCCAACATTGAAAACATGAATATGCGTTTCATAAATGTTTGATAAATTATGTTATTTTTTCAAGTTCATTCATCTCTTAATAGTGTTCCCAAAGTCCCCAAAGTTCCCAAAAAAAAGTTATTTTTGTTAGTAACTGTCGTCTAAAGAGAAAACTCTGAACAGTAAACTGATCACTACGGCCTCCGAGGAATATTCATTTGCATTCAGTCTAAACCTCACATATACAAAAACTGTGGCTTTTAACACTGTCCTTTCGTTAAACATAATTTACATAATTTCAGGAATATACTGAGTCTCTTTTGTGTATCCTTTACAAGACAAAGGGTTGTGTTGTTTGACAGTAAGTTGAAAACCAGTATTCAAATGCCCAAAAAAGAACAAAATTGTGTACAAACAGTTCAGCTATAGTGTAAAATATCCAATTTCAATTCAATTCAATTCACATTTATTTGTATAGCGCTTTTCACAATACATATCATTTCAAAGCAGTTTACAGAAAGTGTGTGAGTCCACATTACAATTTAGAGTGATCTGTTAAACACACTGTTAACCCTTGCTGTAAAAAAAAGGCCAAATACTGACAATATCATACCATTTTCCATTAAAACAGTAATATACCGTAGAAAACTAAAAATAGCCTACAGGAATATACTGTAAATTAACAGCGCTCAAAATTGACACTTAGCGGCTGTTTTCACAATCACACCCTATACCCTCATTCACTATTCCCTACATTAGTTCACTGATATAGTCCACTTATGGAGCTTATAATATGACAAAACGATTTGAATTTGAATTGTGTAAATTTGAATTATTTGCAAGTGAAATCTAACAAAATTGAATTTTAGGTGGTAGTTTAAATAGTTCTGAATTTGATTTTTTTAAAACGAATATTGAACATTTGAAATTTAACAAACTGAAATGTTTTTATGGCTGAATTTTATAGACATGTATTTTCCAACAGCTAGTTTTTTTTTGTTCTGAATTCGTATACTGCAAATATTCAGTTTAAAAAAATACAGATTAGAGTTTTCAAGATGAAGAAATTCGGAACTTCAAATTCAGTTTTCTAAAATTCAAGTTCAAAAATTCAAGTTCAAAAATTCAAGTTCAAAAATTCAAGTTCAAAAATTCAGATCTTACAGAAAGTAGGTCACAGGTCATCCACAGGGAAGAGTAAAGGATCTCAGATAAGTCGAACAGAGCATTTTGGCTGGACTGCAGTAGTTTTCTGCCGCAAACGCGGTGGTGGTTCAAGAGAATCCGTGTATCTTTCGTTCAGTCGTTTTTTTATTTAATATTAAGAGTAGAAAAATGAGAAAACAGCTTGAGTATTAGATTTCTAATATTCTAGTAATAATAGTCCGCTGTTGCACGGAGCTTACAAAAATTGTGTATTGCAACTATAGGCTATATTTCATTTCCTCATCAAACAACTAGACTAACGAATGGCTCGGCACAACAGAAGAGCCCAGAAAGGGCTTTCTCTCTGTGTAGACCAGCAGTTGGTCTGAATTTGCTATAGCCTATTTTCCGGACTGTATAGGCTAAGTCACGTTTTATGAAACACGCTGTGATTTATTCCAAAGTGACTCTGGCATATATAATGCATTTAACATTAAATAATATAAATGTTGACTTTCAAAAGTAGGCGCGCCAAGAAGGCTATTCTCTGTATTTTGGTTCATTTTTGGTGAGCGCCAGAAAGATCTAAAGAGACCGAGACGTGCTAAAGCAGCGCATCATGTTGTTTTATTTATTTTTCAATGGCATTATATTTTGTAGTCATTTTGAATGTACACAAATTGACTATAAATAACAGAGTATTAAGTTATTTCCCAGCAGTGGAACAAATCCAAGTGATGGCGCTCGCGCATCGCGCTCTCACACAACATAGCCTACTATCAGACCTGGCGTTGCTCATTATCAAAATGAAACACAGTCAAACAAACATATAAAAAGGTATTCTGCCTAATTTAATTGGTCTGTTGTACAATATAAAAGGCAAGCTGTGCCGCACACAGTAGCCTACAGTCCAAACATTTCCCTTGAAGACGCTGATTTAGCCTATAGCCTAGGCTACGTGTATTTTGGGACTCGACTGAAGTATGACGCCTTTTTATTTGTATTATAATATAATATATTAAAATACATCATCTTCTGAGTTTTATGATGTAGCTAGGCCTTTTGTGTTTTATTTAAATTAAAATGTATTGTAATTTACATCTCAATAGGATGCGCTTTGTGCATTCTCTGACATTACATTTATTTATTCCATTAATATTGAGTATCAATTGATGTTAAACAAAACTGTGTTATTTTCTATGGCAACTAAACTTCCAAAATAAATAATAATAAAAAAGAATAAAAAAAAAAAAGCTCCGCAGCTTTTCCACACAGATTTTGAGAATTGGCCAGCTAAAAAAATAGGCCAAGGAAGTAGACTAACGGCTAGTGTCCGGGAGATGCGTTCATATTTATGAAATAAACATAACTGATTTTGTCTACACCTAAATACATTTCCAAGGAACCCCTAATTATAACAGTGATTAAGCCCAAATGTGGGTGGGGGTAATGAACACAATATGTTTTTTTTTGTTTGTTTTTTTGTTTGTTTTTTGCCCAAATGGTCTCCACCAAGAAAAAACAACAAGAATGAAAAATAAGTAGCCATGTATAGGCCTAATAAAATAATATAGGCTACATAGCCTATAAAAGAGGCTATATTGTGCCCTTTATTACAAACAACATTTAGCCTATTTTAAACGCCAAGCCTAAACAAATTTATTTAAATCGAAACGGTCGCGCATCTCTCATTCAGTCAAAAGTTTTCATATTTGCAATGTAACACGTGGATGCTAACTATTAATATAAAGAAGGCGTCATACTTCAGTCGAATCCCAAAATACACGTATAGGCTAAATCAGCGTCTTCACAGCAAGGGAAATGTTTGGAGTAGGACTGTGTGCGGCACAGCTTGCCCTTTATATTGTACAACAGACCAATAAAATTAGGCAGAATAACTTTTTATATGTTTGGTTGACTGTGTTTCATTTTGATAATGAACAGTCTGCGATATGAAGTAACGTCAGGTCTGAAAGTATGTTGTGTGAGAGCGCGATGCGCGAGCGCCATCACTTGGATTTGTTCCACTGCTGGGAAATAACTTAATACTCTGTTATTTATAGTCAATTTGTGTACATTCAAAATGACTACAAAATATAATGCCATTGAAAAATAAATAAAACAACATGATGCGCTGCTTTAGCACGTCTCGGTCTCTTTAGATCTTTCTGGCGCTCACCAAAAATGAACCAAAATACAGAGAATAGCCTTCTTGGCGCGCCTACTTTTGAAAGTCAACATTTATATTATTTAATGTTAAATGCATTATATATGCCAGAGTCACTTTGGAATAAATCACAGCGTGTTTCATAAAACGTGACTTAGCCTATACAGTCCGGAAAATAGGCTATAGCAAATTCAGACCAACTGCTGGTCTACACAGAGAGAAAGCCCTTTCTGGGCTCTTCTGTTGTGCCGAGCCATTCGTTAGTCTAGTTGTTTGATGAGGAAATGAAATATAGCCTATAGTTGCAATACACAATTTTTGTAAGCTCCGTGCAACAGCGGACTATTATTACTAGAATATTAGAAATCTAATACTCAAGCTGTTTTCTCATTTTTCTACTCTTAATATTAAATAAAAAAACGACTGAACGAAAGATACACGGATTCTCTTGAACCACCACCGCGTTTGCAGCAGAAAACTACTGCAGTACAGCCAAAATGCTCTGTTCGACTTATCTGAGATCCTTTACTCTTCCCTGTGGATGACCTGTGACCCACTTTCTGTAAGATCTGAATTTTTGAACTTGAATTTTTGAACTTGAATTTTTGAACTTGAATTTTTGAACTTGAATTTTTGAACTTGAATTTTAGAAAACTGAATTTGAAGTTCCGAATTTCTTCATCTTGAAAACTCTAATCTGTATTTTTTTAAACTGAATATTTGCAGTATACGAATTCAGAACAAAAAAAAACTAGCTGTTGGAAAATACATGTCTATAAAATTCAGCCATAAAAACATTTCAGTTTGTTAAATTTCAAATGTTCAATATTCGTTTTAAAAAAATCAAATTCAGAACTATTTAAACTACCACCTAAAATTCAATTTTGTTAGATTTCACTTGCAAATAATTCAAATTTACACAATTCAAATTCAAATCGTTTTGTCATATTATAAGCTCCATACCACTTGACAGAATAAAAGAAGTGAGTGAATTGAGAAACTGATTGAGCCCAACTAAAACAAACACGGATCAGCATAATGGTGACTTAAAATTACGGTTTTCTCCTTCAGTGATTCTGCTTGTTAACATCAGGTGTCTTCAATGTTGGCAATAAAAAAGAAAGAGTTCTTAATTCATCTTTGACGTCTGTCTGTTATTCCGATATTTTTGTTAAAACATTTTTTTTTGTAAATTTTACTTATTTTAAATGGTTGACTTTTAAGGAATTAATTTGATTAATTATTACTCAATTCTAATTTGTTACATTTAATTAAAGGTGCATTGCGCAAGTCTCTGAGTTTTTGCAGAACTATGCCCCCTCTGGCGGCAAGCGAAACTGCAGCCAGAAGTGTGCACGCTCACGGACAAAAGTTTTCTTTTTTTTATCTTACGTGGAGTTTGCGTTGGTGTTTGAAATGAACTACAAATCGGTCTCTTAGAATCCATCTTCTACGGAGAATGGCGGCGAATACACAAACCTGCCAGACAGCCAGGTGAGCGTGCCGTGAACGCGCATGACGTCACGCCCAGTCTAAAATTCCGGCCCGAATCCCTCTTATTTATTTTACTTTACAGGATTATAGAGACAATCTCAGTGATCAGAGAAGGGCTCATTCAGCCCATCAGGCAATTGTTTAAGCATGTATGGGTTAGAAAACGGGTATTTTTAACATGAAAAGTTGCTTAATGCACCTTTAATAATATTGCTTGTAATCTGTTGCCACAATTTTACTGAAGTAATAACTATGTCAATTATGCATAATTACATGCAATTAATTCTAAACCAACCCATATTCCTAACCCTAACCTTATAGTAAGTACATGTAGTTAATTATTATTACTCAGTACTTAAATATATAATTACACTGTAACAAGGACACCTTAAAGTAAAGTGTAACCTATATCTGTAGAATAAGGGGATGAGAGTGTGTAGTGGAAACTCACATCTGCTCCCATGGGCCGTGTGAACGTACTGTTGTTGGTGTTGTAATGAGTTTTGAGTACTCATTGACTTTGATGTATGACTGTTACGGCCTCGATATACTTCAAGCGAAATCATAAAACGAACTGGTGTGATGTAATTTCAAACAAAATCAGGCCAAAGCGAAGTTCGGAGTTTGTTTAAGGACTTCGAAACAGCTGGTGAACACCTCTGAACTACCATTGGTACATGGCGATGATGTAATAGGTGGGTGTGGCTCTGAGGCTCCGCCTTTTTTGACGTGGAAATCTTCTCCTTTTCATTTCTTCTGTTCAGTCCAAAACATGAACACACTGGAGAGCTAATTGAAAGAGACACAGACACTGTTTTGTCATGTTTAATTCTGTAAAGCTGCTTGCTTTTAAGCAATCTATTGTATAAAGTGGTATATAAATAAAGTGGTTACTTGACTGGCATGCTGAATTGCAGAGTTTGTGCAAAGATATTCAATTCACAATGATCAGATGCTATCTTTACTGCTGTTATTTTTGTTGAGTTTATTTTGTTACTGAGAGGAAAGCGTGCAGCACATACGTATTCACCTAAACACCTCTCAGTGTCGGGATGTCCACCAACAGTAAACCGCTGGTTGAGTATTTCAAATTTCTTTTTACCTCTAAGCAAAGATTGAAAAAGAACTTTGCCATGAGTTGAGTCTGACTGATGGTTGACAGTAGCCTGATCTCCACACACAGTCCAGTCTGATGTTATTTCTGTTGGACTGTGTCAAGCTCATTAGCTGATGGTTTATTTCAGGTGTGTGTGTGTGTCACCTCTGTAGCGCCTGCAGTCTGCAGCGAGGCCAAGGGCTTGTACCGCTGCATGGCATGCTGGGAAATTACTGGGCCTCATTAACAGCATCTCTGAGCTGTCCAAAGGAACATTGATGAATGGACACGCTTTAAGTCGTTAAGCTGTTGGTGTATTTGTGTCAGTGTGTGTTTGTCCACTAAAAGATTGTTTCACACAGCTAACAGACTACCAACGTTTACTAACAGACAGAAGACAGCTGGAGGAAAATCATTCACAGTCACAGTCGCTTACCTGTTCACTTGACTTTGAAGGAGCTCTTGTTTCATCTCACCTCATCACATCTCTTCTTGTCTTATCTTATCTTGTCTCATCTAATCGCCTTTCATCTCATTTAGTTTTGTCTTGTCTCATCTCATCTCATGCAACCATAGCATGTCTCATCTCATCTCCTCTACTCTTGTTTCATCTCATCTCCTCATCTCATCCCCTCTCGTCTCGTCTCATCTTGCCCCCTCTCGTCTCGTCTCATCTCGCCTCATCTCATCTCATCCCCTCTCGTCTTGTCTCGCCTCATCTCATCTCATCCCCTCTCGTCTTGTCTCGCCTCATCTCATCTCATCTCATCCCCTCTCGTCTTGTCTCGCCTCGCCTCATCTCACCTCATCTCATCTCATCTCATCCCCTCTCGTCTTGTCTCGCCTCATCTCATCTCATCTCATCCCCTCTCGTCTTGTCTCGCCTTATCTGATCTCATCCCCTCTCGTCTTGTCTCGCCTCGTCTCATCTCACCTCATCTCATCTCATCCCCTCTCGTCTCGTCTCGTCTCATCTCACCTCATCTCATCTCATCCCCTCTCGTCTTGTCTCGCCTCGTCTCATCTCGCCTCATCTCATCTCATCCCCTCTCGTCTTGTCTTGCCTTATCTGATCTCATCCCCTCTCGTCTCGTCTCGTCTCATCTCACCTCATCTCATCCCCTCTCGTCTTGTCTCGCCTTATCTGATCTCAACCCCTCTCGTCTCGTCTCATCTCATCTCATCCCCTCTCGTCTTGTCTCGCCTCATCTGATCTCATCCCCTCTCATCTCATCTCATCCCCTCTCGTCTTGTCTCGCCTCATCTGATCTCATCCCCTCTCGTCTCGTCTCATCTCATCTCATCTCATCTCATTCCCTCTCGTCTTGTCTCACCTCATCTCATCTCATCCCCTCTCGTCTTGTCTTGCCTTATCTGATCTCATCCCCTCTCGTCTCTTCTCATCTCATCTCATCCCCTCTCATCCCCTCTCGTCTTGTCTCGCCTCATCTGATCTCATCCCCTCTCGTCTCATCTCACCTCATCTCATCCCCTCTCGTCTTGTCTCGCCTTATCTGATCTCATCCCCTCTCGTCTCGTCTCATCTCATCTCATCCCCTCTCGTCTTGTCTTGCCTTATCTGATCTCATCCCCTCTCGTCTCGTCTCGTCTCATCTCACCTCATCTCATCCCCTCTCGTCTTGTCTTGCCTTATCTGATCTCATCCCCTCTCATCTCGTCTCGTCTAATCTCACCTCATCTCATCCCCTCTCGTCTTGTCTTGCCTTATCTGATCTCATCCCCTCTCGTCTCGTCTCATCTCACCTCATCTCATCCCCTCTCGTCTTGTCTCGCCTTATCTGATCTCATCCCCTCTCGTCTCGTCTCATCTCATCTCATCCCCTCTCGTCTTGTCTTGCCTTATCTGATCTCATCCCCTCTCGTCTCGTCTCGTCTCATCTCACCTCATCTCATCCCCTCTCGTCTTGTCTCGCCTTATCTGATCTCATCCCCTCTCGTCTCGTCTCATCCCCTCTCGTCTTGTCTCGCCTCGTCTCATCTCACCTCATCTCATCTCATCCCCTCTCGTCTCGTCTCATCTCACCTCACCTCATCTCATCTCATCCCCTCTCGTCTTGTCTCGCCTCGTCTCATCTCGCCTCATCTCATCTCATCCCCTCTCGTCTTGTCTCGCCTTATCTGATCTCATCCCCTCTCGTCTCGTCTCATCTCATCTCATCCCCTTTCGTCTTGTCTCGCCTCATCTGATCTCATCCCCTCTCATCTCATCTCATCCCCTCTCGTCTTGTCTCGCCTCATCTGATCTCATCCCCTCTCGTCTCGTCTCATCTCATCTCATCTCATCCCCTCTCGTCTTGTCTCACCTCATCTCATCTCATCCCCTCTCGTCTTGTCTTGCCTTATCTGATCTCATCCCCTCTCGTCTCTTCTCATCTCATCTCATCCCCTCTCGTCTTGTCTCGCCTCATCTGATCTCATCCCCTCTCGTCTCGTCTCATCTCGTCTCATCCCCTCTCATCTTGTCTCGCCTCATCTCATCTCATCCCCTCTCATCTCATCTCATCTCACCCCCTCTCATCTCATCTCACCCCCTCTCATCTCACCCCCTCTCATCGCATCTCTCCTCTTCTGTCTGTGCAGTATGTAATAATCAAAACCTTTAACTGTACATATAATGTGACCCCAAACATGTTTACAAACCTCTCCTCTGCACATGCATACACAAGCAGAACATGTATTCATGGTGAATGCCAAACAGAAAGGGGGGAGAGGAAGAGACTAGAAAGAGCTGAGAGGGAGAGCAAGATGTGCTGAGGGGGAGAGAATGAATGAGTGGGCGGACAAGATGGAGGAAGAGTACGGCGGGGGAAAGGAAATGAACAGAGGGAGAGATAGACAGACAGTGAGAGAACAAACAAGAGCAGAGAGACCTGGAGAGGAAGAGAAGAGCCGTACTGGCCGTGACAGATGCATCTGTGCTTGACTGCAGCTCCAACACCAATCACAATCTGGCTGACACAGCTAACATACGGCTGGAGAATCTTCACCTACCAGTGCTAAACTTCAGTGGACCGTCATTATAGGATTATTACACCCTAAAATACAACACTGGTGTTTACAGACACAACTGAATATCCAACATCCTACAGTTCTCTCTAGGAATACCACTCTGATTTGTTTTGTTTAGGGACCCCTTCAGGCATAGAGCTCAACCATCGGATTCTGGAAGTCAAAATTGTAATAATTTTCTCCACAGAGAAATAGATTCTAGCAGTGATGCATGAACCTTTCAAAACTGATTTACCATGAGCTCTTGGACTGTGATGTGATGATATACACTGCTCAAGACATAAATCATGTGTTTTTTAATGCAAATTACTCAATTTTCCATAATCCTTATGCAAAATCTGCTCAGTATTAACTCCCATGATGCATTGTGAATGATGTCTCCTTACAATCTGATATATGTGTATATATTTGAATATTTTGCATTGAATGTCAAATATATGGTGTTTATATACTTTAAATTGTAGAATTATTCCAGGTGATTTCATTCGCAATGCTTCCTGGAATTGTATCTGGTTCCCTCAAGAAAAGACTTTGTGTTTTTCACTATTTTCAAATCAAATTTTATGTTGTGGTTGGTTTAGTTCATGGAACTTTTTAATGGTAAATTTGATTGAAAAGCCTACGGAGAAAATGAAAGAGAAAACACTTCCGGGAGCCGAGGCGCCCACTTTTACACTGTATTGGTTCATTTCAGATAAGAATTCTAATCTTGTCATCTTTGAGGATTTAAAAATGATGTTTAATTTATCATAATATCCCTCTCCACAGATATTCATTAATGAACCCCTGATATCTTCAGCACTGATATCCTGAAAGCCCCTGGGAGCAATGCTTCTCACGCATACTTTTCCAACATAATTTCATCTGATTATGGCATTTTATGATCTAATGCGCCCTGTTGACCAACATGGCCTTTTTTCATAATTGTGCATTATTGTGAAAATAATGCATTATGTAAATGAGTCAGCCTGCCAAATATTACAGGCCTGATCCATGCACAGTGTTGTAATTTGATTCTGTTTATCATCATTGGCCTCGAGTCACAGCTTAAGGGATTTGTGTTTTTCTTGCCAAAGCTCGACTACAGCCGGTTGTAAAGAACCATCTGTAATTCGAATCAGTTCATTACAGTCAGATATAATTTAGACTGACACATGATACTTTTTGGGCAATGTGCAGTTTTTTCTTTGTTTTCTTAGTCCAACAACACTTAGGCTATGTTTAGAATAGCATTCTTCTACTATACTGTGCACATTTGATCTATATTGCATTGTATACTTCAATACAACCAGAGCACAAGGCATGAAATACTATATCCCACAATGCAGTGCACTGTACTTGACTTTTCTTTCCAATCAACTGCAATTTTGAATCTCATTCGAGACTTAATTGGATTGCCAAAAGGTAAAGGGTAAAACATACAGTAGGCACACCAAATTGTATTAAAATAAAAATAAATAACCGATTACCAAGACAACTCCCCACCTTTTAGCTAAATTAAACTGTCACAAAAAAAGTAATGCGGAAATATTGCCACTGTTTATCATGCATACGGTAACATAATATTCTTACAAATAGTTTGCAGTATAGGACTGTGCAGTATGTAATAATCAGAACCGTTTACAGTACATATAATGTGATCCCATACATGTTTACAAACTTGATTCCTCTGACTCACATGATGCTGTTTCAGGGAAAAACAGGGAATCAGGGAAAATTTGGTCTCAGATGATTATGAAATGGCATTAAACTTCAGGAGCTCCACAAGACGCCAGTGGCTTGGAACTGTTTGTTCCTTTTCAGGTGTAAATGAGCAACCTTTATTCTTTGAAAAGAATCTTTCTTTCTTTCATCAGTTCTTTCTTTTTTTTCCTCTGCCTGCAGTGTGTGTGTGTGTGTGTGTGTGTGTGTGTGTGTGTGTGTGTGTGTGTGTGTGTGTGTGTGTGTGTGTGTGTGTGTGTGTGTGTGTGTGTGTGTGTGTGTGTGTGTGTGTGTGTGTGTGTGTGTGTGTGTGTGTGTGTGTGTGTGTGTGTGTGTGTGTGTGTGTGTGTGTGTGTGTGTGTTTGATCTGAGGTTCAGACTGAAGCCTGTGGGTGGTATTGCACATTTGTGAGCTTTGGCCCAGCTTGGCTGCTGATACGGGTGGTAATGACATCCAGAGCATTACAAATTAATCCGATCAGTGGGACAGAAATCATTTTGGAGCACTTTACATTTCAGTATACATGTTGTGGACATTTGAAAGCATCCATGTTAATGCATTTTGTAGTTCACTGCTTCACTGTTTCATAAAGGTCAAGTGTCATTTGTTGTCATTTGTCATGTGTTGAGACACTAAGGGTGCTTTCACACTGGCAGTTTCGTTGAAAACAGGGCATGGTTCTCATGAAAAATTGTTAATGTGAAAGCAGTTATGCGTACCTAGTAGTGCACAAGGGTACCAAACCCGAGACTACCTGTAGGAGGTGATCTGAGTTTGGTTACACTGGATCTGTGGCGTGATTCGTGTGATTGTGAAAGCGACTCAGACTCAAGTG
Source organism: Leuciscus leuciscus (assembly GCF_965113295.1). Taxonomy (NCBI): domain Eukaryota; kingdom Metazoa; phylum Chordata; class Actinopteri; order Cypriniformes; family Leuciscidae; genus Leuciscus; species Leuciscus leuciscus. The sequence continues at coordinate 10,250,185 of NC_138733.1, read as the reverse complement.
CGCACTTGTTCGGGAAGTAACACCACGGACCGTTGTCTGAACGTCTGATGCATATTGCACACAAAACATGAAACAGTTTTTTTCGAAGTGGTCATCTGATTGAATTCAGGTTGAATTCTCCAGGATTTCCGGGAGACGTGTGTGTCGCGTTCTTTAACGATACGCCTGGAAACAAAGCCGTTATGATGCCAAACCCCCTCATGGAAAAAGAAAGCAGTCGTGGTTACAACTGTGACAATTAGCGCCTATCTGGATCAATTAAATGCTGGATTTTCAAATGAATGTGAAGTTCGCGGCTCCATTGTTGCAGTAAACTTGCACAACGTTCTTGAATTAATAATTTAGTAGATGCGCGCCGGTCTGTTATCGTAGGGACTTTGACTTTACATTTTCCTATGCATGCGCATTAGCCGATGATGATGTCATCAAAACACATGTGAGGGATGACAGTGTTGATTAATTACTTTGGATACGAGCGAGAGTGAGCATGCAGTGTAATAACGCATGGAAATGACAGTGTAAATGCTAAGCGAACCAGGACTAAATGTATAACATTTTGGTCCGGACCAAAATAACCAAGAGAACCGAACTACAAGTGTGAACACTTTCTAAGAGACATTCAAGTAATTGGTCATTTGACTTTCCCAAACTAAACAACTAATTCTAATATTCTGAATATGAGAAAGGCTATGTTAAAATGATGATGGCTGCAGAAAGGAAAGTCTTTCCTCAACATCTACTAATCCCAGTTAAGCTGTCAAGGTCGATTAAGCAGCTTTTGTGATTTCAGGTTCACTGTAGAGCATAAAACTACGAAATCAGCATTTGCAAAATTCATGAAGCATCATTTCAGAGGGCCTGCAAGTGAAGTCGAACACCTCACTGCTCGACATCTGCTCAAACAGCTGCATGTCAGGTCTGGACTCTGGAGCTCGCTTTAAACACAGTAAATCAAGATGATGCACAAAAATTCAATTCTCACCTCTGCCTTGCAGTGTGTCTGGCATCAGATTGTGTCGAGTGCAGAATTGAGTTTTTCCCAGGAGTTAAATGAATCTTGTGAGTTTGTTAGAATAGCAGTGCCATTAACTATAAATCTGTTCATTTCTTCTTTCTGTCCTGAACTTCAGAATCACGATGCTGTTTTTATTGTACATAAAATGATATATTGCATTCACACAGACTTGTGCGCTCACTGATAGAGAATTGTGTGTGTGTGTGTGTGTGTGTGTGTGTGTGTGTGTGTGTGTGTGTGTGTGTGTGTGTGTGTGTGTGTGTGTGTGTGTGTGTGTGTGTGTGTGTGTGTTTGTGTGTGTGTTAAGTATCCAATTTGTGTGTGTGTGAGATTTGAAATTGCCCCCATAAGAACATCAAAGCCTGACAAAACAACGCCACAAGGAAAAAGATTAGTAAAAAGCAATATCTGACTTATATTTCATGCGCAGGTTTATAAAGTGTTTTGTTAAGAACAAATCCTAGGATACACTAAACAACAAGTTGTCACAATGGGCTTTTTTCCTCAGTAACTAGGCTAAAAGGTTTTGAGTTAAAGTCAAATTAATGATTATTAAAATGCAAATGTTTGTTTTCTAGCTGTTGTTTATGTGGGTGTCAAACCTACTTCAAAAGCATTTTTTTAAACAAATAAAAAACACACAGATAGATAGATAGATAGATAGATAGATAGATAGATAGATAGATAGATAGATAGATATCAGTATTTGATTCAATAATTATAGCTGTTTTCTTTCTGTCTTTAATTTAAAAAAATAATTGTAATACATTTTAAATTTTTTTAATTATTATTTTTTAATTTTTATTTCATATTTATTTGTTCATGGTTTGCATATTTCAAAATAACACACGTATGGTGGAAATATAAAATTTTGGTTGAGATTTTATGGTATATTTTATTTGTATGTGTACATTTATAAAGTAATCCTCTTTTATTCCATCATTTATTCTCATTATTCATCATTCTCATTATTCCCTTTTTCAGTTTTCCCCGCTCTACGTATCTACAGTCGTTTCCTCTCTCATGTTGCTGGCAGGTTCCTCCTACAGAATCCCATTCATTCACATTAAACATCAAATATTAAAACCTCTATTAATATGAGATGAAATCGAGGATCTGTGTTCTCTTTAATCAGTTCACTGACACAATAATTACTCATCTGTTTCATCTGTGGGGTGGCAGTAGTGTTGAATTGTACAGTGTAATGACTTCAACCTTTGCATTAATCCTGTTAATGAGCATTAATTAAGTATCCTAAATATAGCAGGACCCTGACACTTGTAGTTGTGATAGAAGGGCACATGAAGATCGTCGCTATGAATTCTGGGGGCAGCTCGTCTGTTTGATGTTCTTTTACAGTGTCTGTGTTGTACGTTCACAGTGTCCTCTCTCTCTTTTAATAACAATAATCTATGTTTAGCATATGCAAATGTTATTCTACTTTCCTGGTGATTACAGCCCTGCATGTGAATGTGAATCCCTTGGCTTTTCTCACCACTGTTGCGTAATGTTTCCGGTCTCAGAAATTATATACAAGCACAAAGTGAATATAAAAACAGCGACATAATGTTCCTTTGATCATGGTCTACCAGCAGTTTAGGAAAATCAGCTTAATTACTTGCTGTCAAAAAAGTGGAACTCAACATGAATTTATCAAAATTGTTGCCTGAAACACTCACTCTCTGTCATCAGACAGTCTTCTGTCATTATGTGCTCCTCTAGTAATACTTTACATTAAGGTTACATAAGTTAATGTTAGTTAACATTAACTTACAGTACAATGAGTAATACATTTGTTAGAGGCTGTATTAATCTTTGTTAACGATAGTTAATAAAAATGCAATTGTTCATTGTTTGTTCATGTTAGTTCAGGTCTAATAAATAAAATTAACAAGATACAACTTTTGATTTTAATAACAATGTAGGAAATGTTGCAATTAACATTAAGATTAATAAATGCTTTTGATGTATTGTTCATGGTTAGTTTATGTTAACTAATATATTTGACAAATGTTAACAAAAAACCTTATGATAAAGTGTCACTGCTCCTCTGCATCAGATGCTCTTTAAGGATCAGATGCTCTAATATTTTAGCCACACTTCCATCATCAGATGTTCAAGCATCAGACGTTCTTCCATCATCAGACATTTTTATTTCATCAGATGCACTTCCATCATCAGATGTTATGCATCAGACACTCTTCCGTCATCAGACACTCTTCCTTCATCAGACACTCTTCCTTCATCAGACACTCTTCCGTCATCAGACATTCTTCCGTCATCAGACACTCTTCCTTCATCAGACACTCTTCCGTCATCAGACACTCTTCCGTCATCAGACACTCTTCCGTCATCAGACACTCTTCCATCATCAGACACTCTTCCGTCATCAGACATTCTTCCTTCATCAGACACTCTCCGTCATCAGACACTCTTCCTTCATCAGACACTCTTCCTTCATCAGACACTCTTCTTTCATCCGACACTCTTCCTTCATCAGACACTCTTCCTTCATCAGACACTCTTCCTTCATCCGACACTCTTCCTTCACCACACACTCTTCCTTCATCAGACACTCTCCGTCATCAGACACTCTTCCTTCATCAGACACTCTTCCTTCACCACACACTCTTCCTTCATCAGACACTCTCCGTCATCAGACACTCTTCCTTCATCATACACTCTTCCTTCATCAGACACTCTTCCTTCATCAGACACTCTTCCGTCATCAGACACTCTTCCTTCATCAGACACTCTTCCTTCATCAGACACTCTTCCTTCATCAGACACTCTTCCTTCATCAGACACTCTTCCTTCACCACACACTCTTCCTTCATCCGACACTCTTCCTTCACCACACACTCTTCCTTCATCAGACACTCTCCGTCATCAGACACTCTTCCTTCATCAGACACTCTTCCTTCACCTCACACTCTTCCTTCATCAGACACTCTCCGTCATCAGACACTCTTCCTTCATCATACACTCTTCCTTCATCAGAAGTTCTTCCATCATCAGACTCTTATCCGTCATCAGACACTCTTCCTTCATCAGACACTCTTCCTTCATCAGACACTCTTCCGTCATCAGACACTCTTCCGTCATCAGACACTCTTCCGTCATCAGAAACTCTTCCGTCATCAGACACTCTTCCGTCATCAAACTCTCTTCCGTCATCAGAAACTCTTCCGTCATCAGTCACTCTTCCGTCATCAGACACTCTTCCTTCATAAGACACTCTTCCTTCATAAGACACTCTTCCGTCATCAGACACTCTTCCGTCATCAGACACTCTTCCTTCATCAGACACTCTTCCGTCATCAGACACTCTTTCGTCATCAGACACTCTTCCGTCATCAAACACTCTTCCGTCATCAGAAACTCTTCCGTCATCAGTCACTCTTCCGTCATCAGAAACTCTTCCGTCATCAGTCACTCCTCCGTCATCAGACATTCTTCCGTCATCAGACATTCTTCCGTCATCAGACACTCTTCCGTCATCAGACACTCTTCCGTCATCAGACATTCACTCTTCCGTCATCAGACACTCTTCCGTCATCAGACACTCTTCCGTCATCAGACACTCTTCCGTCATCAAACATTCTTCCACCATCAGACTCTATTCCTTCATCAGATACTCTTCCGTCATCAGACACTCTTCCATCATCAGACATTCTTCCACCATCAGACTCTTATCCGTCATCAGACACTCTTTGTCATCAGACATTCTTCCGTCATCAGACACTATTCCTTCATCAGACACTCTTCCGTCATCAGACACTCTTCCGTCATCAGACACTCTTCCGTCATCAGACACTCTTCCTTCATCAGACACTCTTCCGTCATCAGACACTCTTCCTTCATCAGACACTCTTCCGTCATCAGACACTCTTCCTTCATCAGACACTCTTCCGTCATCAGACGCTCTTCCTTCATAATACACTCTTCCTTCATAAGACACTCTTCTCTCATCAGACACTCTCCGTCATCAAACACTCTTCCTTCATCAAGTCAAGTCAAGTCAAGTCAAGTTTATTTGTATAGCGCTTTTCACAATACAGATTGTATCAAAGCAGCTTCACAGTATTAAATTAAAATAATACAACAAAGTTTGTTTCAAGAGGAATTTATTGATTGATAAAATTAAATTAAATATCCCCAAAATATCCCCAACTGAGCAAGCCAATGCTTTCATCCTCGTGGCCAATGCTTTCATCCTCGTGGCTCAGGAGAACCAAGACATCCTAAGTTTCTCCAGTAAGTTTTTTCAGCTTGCCCTCACAAGCTCTTTGGAGGATGAAACCCTCAGCACCGTGTTCTGGATCGGGGCCACTTTCCATCGTCCTCAACCTCCCAGACACCACCGGACTGAGTTGGAAAGAGACTGTAATCTGGTGTCTGGAGAGTGTTGCGCCCCGGTCCGGAACGCCACCCAACTCATCACGCCTGTCCAGCCGAGCCTGCACTTAACGCCAGTCCAGCCGAGCCCAAGGCAGTATGCGTCATGCCTGCCGCCCCTGAGACTGTGAGCGTCATGGCCGCTGCGCCTGTGACAGTAAGCGTCATGCCATCAGACACTCTTCCGTCATCAGACACTCTTCCTACATAAGACACTCTTCCTTCATAAGACACTCTTCTCTCATCAGACACTCTCCGTCATCAGACACTCTTCGTCATCAGACACTCTCCGTCATCAGACACTCTTCCGTCATCAGACACTCTTCCTTCATCATACACTCTTCCGTCATCAAACACTCTTCCTTCATCAGACACTCTTCCGTCATCAAACACTCTTCCGTCATCAAACACTATTCCGTCATCAGACACTCTTCCTTCATCAGACACTCTTCAATCATCAGACACTCTTCCTTCATCAGACACTCTTCAATCATCAGACACTCTTCCTTCATCAGACACTCTTGCTTCATCAAACACTCTTCCTTCATCCGACACTCTTCCTTCACCACACACTCTTCCTTCATCAGACACTCTCCGTCATCAGACACTCTTCCTTCATCAGACACTCTTCCTTCACCACACACTCTTCCTTCATCAGACACTCTCCGTCATCAGACACTCTTCCATCATCAAACACTCTTCCATCATCAGACACTCTCCGTCATCAGACACTCTTTTGTCATCAGACACTCTTCCATCATCAGACACTCTTCCATCATCAGACACTAATCAGACACTCTTCCATCATCAGACACTCTTCCATCATCAGACACTCTTCCGTCATCAGAATATCTTCCTTCATCAGACAATCTTCCTTCATCAAACACTCTTCCTTCATCAGACACTCTTCCATCATCAGACACTTTTCCGTCATCAGACACTCTTCCATCATCAAACACTCTCCATCATCAGACACTCTTCCATCATCAGACACTCTTCTGTCATCAGACACTCTTCCATCATCACACACTCTTCCGTCATCAGACACTCTTCCGTCATCAGACACTCCAGTCATCAGGCACTCTTCTAGGATCAGACGCTCCTGTTATCAGACACTCATCTGTCATCAGACACTCTAAAGCATCAGACACTCTTTTGTCATCAGACAGTCTAAAGCATCAGACACTCTTTTGTCATCAGACACCCTAAAGAATCAGACACTCTTCCGTCATCAGACACTCTTCAAGCATCAAACGCTCTTGTGTCATCAGGCGCTCTTCTAGGATCAGACACTCCTGTTATCAGACACTCTTCTGTCATTAGATGCTATTCAAGTATAACGCACTCTTGACAGCAGACAAGGTTATGCTTCATGTGGACACGTCCATGTTATAAGAATTAGTGAAGAAACAACAGGATTTTTCTCAGAAGCCTCAGCAGAATCAGAGGAAACCGCTTCTCATTTAAATTACCTGAAATCAAGCCAGGACATGCTCACTTGAGACATTAGCTGCTTGTTCTTGTTTTGTAAACACTGCAGAAGCTGCCAAAGGAAATGATTGAATATATAAACAGTCCAGTGAAGGGACAAATAACTGTGGGGTGTCTCAATGTGCACAGGCTCAAAGGGCAGTCACGCATATTTTAAGCATGCAAAATTATTGCAGACCCTGCAATATGGGCAGCAGGATATGATGTAATGCTCCATGGCTTCTGTTTTGAATAAATAATCAAATATAACAAATTTACAATGTTAAAGATCTAATTTACTCCACTTTTCAGTGACACTGTCATCCACATTTGAACATTATATTAGACTTTAAACTATGATGTTAAATCCACTATTGTTTTATTTAGAATTGTTCTATAATAAATACAGTATTTAATGCAATTGCATCAGAAGTAACAAATTAATTACAGAAAAATTAAGAGTAATCCCTTACTTTACTTTTTCAAAGGATTGCTTACTTGCTTACTAATTGCATTACTTGATGAAGATGGCAAATGCGATTTCGTTCGAAGTGTTTTGGTTCAACGCACCAAAATTTGAATCCCTTGTTTCGGTGAGCTTTCTCACAACACGTCCCATTACAATCATGGCCTTTTGGATGTTCACATTCAACCACATGAGCGTCTACTGTACAATAGCAATCCGGTCTAACGTGTTTTTGACTACCTCTGGAAGTGGTCAAAGATGGACAAGCTCAAAACCTTTCAGACCCCGTTTACACCTGTATTTAGCGTCGTCCACTTGTGATCGGATCGATGAAAATGCATCTAAGATGACCCTAAGAAGTAAATAGGAACCTGGTTTAAAATTAAATGCATTACAAATATTTATTCAAATTGAAAGCATCTCAGCTTTCTCCCATCACAGTTTCCAAGATGCTATTAAGTATTGTTTTTCTGTACTCGAAAGGTTAAATTGAGTTACAAGTCGAGATTCAGCAATGTAAAATGTCACGGTGCGTTTTAACAGCACACAGCAAATGTATACTGACATGCTCAGTGATGCACGCCGGGCCTGTAGCTTTCATTTGAACAGCGGCCCTGATATCTGTGGGTAGGAATGAGATTTCATCTGGATAAGTTCCATCTCATCCGAATGCGTATTATGTCAACACGTGTAACGTAAGTATTGTTGATTATAATTTCAGAACAGTTCAGAATAGTTGCATATTTTAAATCCGTGCTGTTTTAAGATGATTGTTTTTATTTCTCTATATTTTCTGTGGCAGTTGACAACATGTAACAGAATCTGTTGATATTTATTCTTGTGTCTTTAATATATATTAATGGATAATGCTGCTTTTCAACATCACACAGCAACATTTAATGTGTGGGTGATGCATTGTTTTTCTGTTTTCTTAATAATTAAATGAGCAATAATACATTTTAACAAGCACGGCTTCTCATGGCATGGAGTACAAAATCCACAGAAGTATAACAAGAAGATACATCAGTACATCGATCCAGTAAGATACAAAATGGAAACTAGTTAAGTAAAAGCTCTTGAAAAGAAAAATGTTTCCGGTTTGGATTTAATGAGTCTGTAGTGAGTTTAGGGGCATAAAAAGGAAAAGGCCTCAAGTTTCTCATTTCTACACAAGCAGGCACAGATTTATCAGATGGCTCAAGGTCAGCGGCTGAAATGAGGCATGGAAGAGTGTTTCCGGAAAGCATTTTGGTAGAATAAAGAAATATGTTTAGCCTCGCCGTGGCTTTAAGTGCTCTATCAGTGCTAGTTTGAATAGTTGCACATAACTTGCTTATGTAAGAGTGAACTTCTCCATCTGTTTGAGAATAGCCTGAAAAGAAATGCTGCATCAGTGTGTGTGTGTGTGTGTGTGTGTGTGTGTAAATATGTGTGCTGTGGTCAGTGCGCACTGGCTTTGGCATGTGAGTGCACTTGCTGAAACAGCTAAATGGATGAATCACTGCGCACGTGGGGATGTTTGTATGTGTGACAAGAGAGAGGGAGAGAGGATGCATTATGGTGAATCCCCTGTCCAGGGCCCAAATTGACAATTGAAAAATGTAAGAATTTATATTCTGAAGCCTGATATCTTGCTTCATGACAGTTAAGAATCTTTCAATGGAAGGCAAGCCGAGTGTTTGGGAATTCACATTTTACTATTACTTTTGCATTCTGTGATGCTACAAAAGATTCCATATAGAACTTTAAAGGGTTTTGTCAGGCGCTTCATAGAACCTTTTAGGGGTTCCCATCATGAGATGATTTTATAGATTTAGATTTAATTTAATAATTTGGTAACACTTTATTTCAATGGGCCATTTTCGACATTCTACTAACGATAAGTAACTTTGGAAACTATTTAGCAATTTCTCAGTAGAGTATTAGTAGACTATCCGCTTAATATTAGCTAACACTTTTTTTAATGCTCCCCCTGACAGACATTCTACTGTAAGTAACTTTGCAACTACATGTCAACTTAGTCACTTACTCACCCAAACAACTAACCCTAACCTAACGGTCTACTACAGTCTACTAATACTCTAATGAGAGTTAGTTGACAAGTTACGAATGTCTATAGTGGATCATCAAAATAAAGTGTAACTTTAATTGAATTTCAATATTGTATTACAGTTTATGAATAAAGCAGCTCGTAACCTACTTTATCACTAGAAAAATGTAATCATTAAAAGTAAAACATGAAAGTATTATGCAATCATTTAAAAAATGTCTCTCTTTTTGGCATAAAGGGTTCTTTAAAATTGAGTAAAGAACCCTAGGGTTCTATATAGAACTCTATAGACTTGACCTTGAAAATAATGTTGCAATGTAAAAATATGGTTCTAAACAATAACTGACAGAAGGGGAAGGGCTGCAGTTTTTATGTGAATTGCATCCATAAGTAAATTGCTGATGCTCCTTTAATAATCCGCAGGGTGGGCAAACTTATTTTACAAAATAAAATATCAAAAAAGCTCATACATATATGCTTTATTTTCTTTAAGCAAAATATATTTTCTTGTTTTTTTCCTATTGATTTTGTGGTCAAATTTGACCCGACATGTTTCTGACAGGTTTCGTGAGATTCATCGAAATATTTGCTTCAATCAATCTAATATTTTATTTACCATTTTTTTGTTTTTACTTTCTGCTTCATTTCTCTGTGATGTATCGCCCTCACCAGCCCTTCAGTGGGCTCTCTATTGAAACGTCCTGGTCGTGGGGGGAATATCTATGAGCCTGACTCTCACACTGCTGCCAAACACTCTCTCTCTCTCTCTCCTTTCAAAACACTTCATTAGCATGACAAACATTGCAAAAACATTAAAGGAGACCTATTATGACCTTTTTCAAAGTCTTGTTTTTGGCCTCTACTAGAACAGGTTTTCATGCTTGAATGTTCATAACACACATTATATTCCCATATTCTCCATTGTTGCAGCTCCTCTCTTCCCAGTCTGTTAGTAACGCTCTGTTTACTTCCTGTCTCTATGAAGCCCCTCCTTCTGAAAAGCACAATGTGCTCTGATTGGTCGGCTGGATCAGTGTGTTGTGATTGGTCAAGCGCTTCAATCATGTTTGGGAAATGTCCCTCCCCTTACCATAACCTCGAGTTTCAACACTCTACTAACTAACTCAACCAGGCTCCGCCCCTTTATTCTGCGTATGAATTATTTAAATGAGGAATATTGTGACGTGTTCGTTCCCAGGAGAAACTCAAGACTACAATGGAGGCGTTTCAGGAAGTTCAGAAACAGTGACACTGGAGAATAACTTGTGTCTTTGTGCTTTGGATATTTGCAGAGCTTTGTCATGCTCAAACAGAAACATTACAGACTAAAAAAAGATGAACATAGGAAAAAAACATAATAGGTCCTCTTTAACATACATCATGTACACTCTTAAAAATAAAGGTTCCAAAAGGTGGCTTTCGCAGTGATACCATAGAAGAACCATTTTTGGTCCCCCTTTCTAAAAATAAATTTTTTCTCCTTATGTTGAGGAACTTTTTAATAATCAGAACTTTTTCCACTATAAATAACTTTCTGTGCAATGGACTGTTAAAAGCTCCAAAGATGCCAATAAAGAACCTTTATTTTTAAGAGTGTACAAACAATAAAGACATCAGTTTTTATTGTTTGCTAAGGCAAGCATCGTTATTACAGCTGCTCAGACTTTGGGATAGATGGCTTGTTTTAATGTGTCTTTTTACGTCTCATACCCGTCCTGCGGATCAGTTTGGAGTTTGAATTAGTTTGATTTCAAATGAATTGCCTTCAGTTTTTCTGTTTCTCTCTCAGTGTCTATCATTCCATCATCTCATAAGCAGCGAGCATGCCCTCCTCACAGTCTCCTGTGATATCCAAAGCAGCTGTTTTGTACCTCCTTTAATGTGCCGTTTTAAAAGAAACATGAGTTCAGCGCCGGTTCTGTCCCTGAGGTGGTTTTGCAGCAGAAACAAAGACAGTTTCTGCATCCAGGTTATTTTAGCTCATGCTGTATTATGACTCAGTGCTGCTATACTGGGGGGTTTAGCTCTCCGCAAATGACTAGCCGGCAGTCATACGAACACTGTTACGTCAAGAGAGAGAGAGATGCTGTGTTAATGAGGGGAAATTAGGGGGCAACCCACTATCCTCCATGCAACCCATCACTGCGTGAAACACGAGCACAATGCGGCTCTGTCTCGCTGTTTAGTATTCTGACTGAGAGAAGGGAGAGCAGTTCAAACTTTGTTTTGGACACAGAGCTACTCTGTGATGGAATAAGGCCATTTAGAAAGAGACAATAGAAAGAAAAACAAGGGTGAGTGAGTATGGACAATGTGCTCTGGATTTAGACAAATCTGAATATCTGTAAAATTATATTTAAAGAGAGAGAGAGAGAGAGAGAGAGAGAGAGAGAGAGAGAGAGAGAGAGAGAGAGAGAGAGCAGTGCACGCTTGCACTCACTGTTGTGTTATAAATCAGAAATCAGCATTAGAGTGTGTGTGTGTGTGCGTGCGTGTGTGCGTGCGTGCGTGCGTGCGTGCGTGCGTGTGTGTGTGTGTGTGTGTGTTTGAAAGAAAACATCACTAATGAAATCTCTAATGTCTAAAATGTTTCTCCTAGGCAACAATTAGATTACATATGGGAGTGTTCTGCTTCTCGGATGTTTCTCCTGGGAAAAACACCCAATAATGTCACATGCGTCTCGTCTCCTCTAGAGTTTAGGGTGGCTCTTGAATGGTGCTCACATGTTTCACGATACCGAATCAAATTGCTCAAAGTTTGGTCTTTTATAGCTCAGGAGACTTAATGTGTTTCTCCTGAAGTTCCTTAAGTGTCGTTATTACTCACTATAACTAAAACTTTTTTTTATTTTTATTATTTTTTACTGTGGTAATTAAAATAAAGCTGAAATAAAATTAAATATACATTTTAGATGAAAAACTTAAACTTAAAAAACTTACATGTAAAGGAAAATTTTGCCTTGACAACTAACTGAAATAAGTTTATGCAGAATCTACTAAAACTGTTATTTAAAAAAAAATAAAAAAATTATAGCTATTGTATATATAATTATATTATTGAAATGTGACCCTGGACCACAAAATGTCTTGTGTAATTTTTTTTTTAATTGAGATTTATACATCATCTGAAAGCTGAATACATAATATTTCCATTGATGTATAGTTTGTTAGGATAGGACAATATTTGGCCGAGATACAACTATTTGAAAATCTGGAATCTGAGGGTACAGAAAAATCGAAATATTGAGAAAATCGCCTTTAAAGTTGTCCATTTCTATTGGCGATTAGTGCTGCATCCATTCACAAAAATAAATGTTTTATATATTTAAGGTGGGAAATTTACAAAATATCTTCATGGAACATGATCTTTACTTAATATTCTAATGATTTTTGGCATAAAAGAAAAATCTATCATTTTGACCCATACAATGTTTTGTTGGCTATTGCCACAAATATACCCGTGCAACATAAGACTGGTTTTGTGATCCAGGGTCACAAATATTAATATAAAAACAAAAAAATTTACAAAATCACAAACCTTTCAAAAACTAAAACTGAAACCAAATTTAAATAAAATATGAAAACATAAAAAGCTAATTCGATATATTCATAAATATTATAATAATATATAAATAATGTCAAAATAACACTAGTACAAAAAAAGTTAGAGTTTGACAAGAAATGCTTGCTTTTCATATAAAATCACAAATGAGATCTCCTCTGTTAAATATCTTTCTCAATATTTCAATCAGTTTCATTTGGGAATGGATACCCACATTGATTTAATAGCTCTATGCTCTTCATGTTCATCAACAATCTTTTGTAGTTTTTTCTCCTCCTAAGATATTTGAGAAGAAACATCTGAGACGAAGTTGATGCTTGCAGTGAAACATAACTGAGTACTCATTTCTAGGGCCAGATTTACTAAACAGGGCAAATTAGCTTCTGAATTAACCCTAAACAGGGCAATCCCATTAAAGCGCCGATGGGAGAGGAGAGTTCTGCTCATGTTACTGACGACACGCAAATTAAAGAACAGACGCAGCCGGATCATTTCCATAATGACCAACACAATCTACCAAGAGCAGCGCAAATTAGCGTCTGGTTTAAGACATTCTTTTTTAGGGCGGTAAATATTGGTGAAAATACCAGTAAATTGACGAGCGCAAACCTTAGTAATTCACCATGCATGATTCATTTAAATACTCTCCTCCCATAACTCTTCCGTCTGAAAGGGAAACTCCTACAAATGCATATGCAATCAGTTCAGGAGCAAAAATAACCCTGTCCACACCTTTCCAGCGCTAATATTTCATCTTTAGTAAATCCTGACAGTCGTTTTTTAACACCAAAAAGAGGGTTTGTGCTGACGCAAGCTGTTAGTAAATCTGGCCCAGTCTCTAAAGCTATGAAAGAGCAACATCTGAGCATTAAAAGTTTCCTTTGGTTGCGTGTGTGTGTGTGTGTGTGTGTGTGTGCCTTGCACACACAGATGTCCCTCTCTGAGACCTGCGGAGGACATAATCCTCCGTCCTGGCAACCTTTCCACTGTTATTTCATTCTTATTTGAGTTGTCCATCCCTTCTCAATATCCTGTTGCTAAGCTCTTTAAAAAAAAAAATCCCATCCATTATCATCAACAGTATGTTTTTTTTATGTCCTTGTAACCGTGTTTCACCTAATGAAAGCAATCATTTTCATTGCCTACGCAGTCTATTCTTCTACCAAGGTCTGTTTCTGCTGCATCTCACATATTTTTTTATAATCATCTACTTGATTCACTCCGCTATAAAAGCGAGCAGGAGCTGCTCCGCACAAAGCTGCAGCCTGGAGATATTTATGTTGGATTGCGAGTGCTGTTCTTCTAAAGCTGCGTGAGATTTGTTTTTCTGATGATGACATTTACAGATGCCTTTTCGTTTGCTTTGCTTGCCATTAAAGTCTCTTTTCTTTACTCTTGTCTCCCCAGGTCCCCTGGCGGGCTGGTTCCTCTCTCCGTGTTCAATCACCTCCTTTATTTCTTCTCCTCCTCTGAACTCCAGAAGCCTTTTGAGGAGTGAGATCATGGCACCGGTTTCCTCTCGACGCTCTTCCATCCTCTTTCTGAGTCTCGTCCTCGTCCTTTCTTTGCCCCCGTCCTGCTCTCCCGAATCCCAGCGTGAAGAACCGTCTCTCCTGCCCTCCGTCGCTCCTTCAGAGATTCCCTCAGAGCTCTACAGTAACCTGACCGATGACAGCGATGGACCCGCTCCGAACAAACCGTGCAGCGACCCTGTCGAGTGCAGGCCTGGAATCGTCCTTCCCGTGTGGATGCCTGTCAAACCCAGTCTCGGAGAGCAGATCATGCGGGCCGTCATCTATTTCGCCTCGCTCATGTACATGTTTCTGGGAGTGTCCATCATCGCTGACAGATTCATGGCATCCATCGAGGTCATCACGTCACAGGTGAGTGATACAATCTGCATAATCTTGATAATCTTGCAATAATTGCAAAATCGCAGCAACCTAGTTCCCGTCTACCGTAAAGAGATGATTTATGATCATTTTCCAAGGTAAACAGTTCTTATGTCTCTCTTTAGGATTTGCATTGCATGCCTCTGTTAATTGACAAACAGTAAAATAATACTAAAGAGGACCTATTGTGCTATTTTCCATGTTCATCTTTCTTTAGTGTGTAATGTTTCTGTTTGAGCATGAAAAAGTCCCTCCAGCGAGAGTTATTCTCTATATCAGTGTCACTGTTTCTGAACTCCCTGAAACGCCTCCATTGTGGTCTTGAGTTTCTTCCGGGAACGAACACGTCACAATATTCCTCATTTAAATAATTCCCGCCCAATGGATATGCGAAATAAAGGGGCGGAGCCTGGTTGAGTTAGTTAGTAGTGTTTTAAAACTGGCGGTTATGTTAAGGGGCGGGACATTTCCCAAAACACACTAGAAGCACTTGAGCAATCACAACACACTGTTCCAGCCGACCAATCAGAGCACAGTGCTTTTCAGAAGGAGGGGCTTCATAGAGAACTAAACAGGGGTGCGTTTCCCGTACAACGACGTAACTCGCTGCTCCACTACCATAGTACGATGCATCGTTGAAGAAATCAAGAGTCACGACTGTTTCCCGAAACCATATTGTCGCAAAGTGGTCGTTCAGCCACGTTGGTTCGTTTATGACGTCATGCACATGGTGGAGTAATAACTACTTTTCATCCAAAATTTTACATTTTCTTATTATTTACTCATTCTTGTGTCATTTCAAACCCGTATGCTGCTGTTTTTTTCCCGTTTTTTTGCCACAAAAATATTTTTTAATGCAGGATATTAATAAGAGTTCATAGTGACCATGATTGCCCAGAATAGACAAAAAACATCATAAAGGTGTCATAAAAAATAGTCTAATTTCAAGTCTTCTGAAATGGTAGCATGGCGCTAGCAACGCTAAGGTTATGGGTTCGATTCTCAGTGAGTGCATGATCTAATAACTGGACACCTTGAATGCAATGTAGAGTAAATGAGTAGTTGATTTGGATAAAAGTATTTGTCAAATAAAAAATTTAAGTGAGTATTCACTGAAAATGCACTCTTTATTCAAACTGGTGCATTTGGTTATGAAACTTGCGAAAACCATATGATTCGATTAATTTATAGAATAAAGTAATTGTATGTCTGCAGAAAACTTGGAATTTAGTGCATGGGTCATAGGAAGTATGTATTTTTTTTTTTTTTTTTTTTTTTGTTCTTCTGTAATGTTATCATATAAAAAGTAGCAAAGTGAAGACTAATAAAAAAGTTTTCCTTTTTGTTTTATGGAAAAAACTGTTTGGTTTGGAATGATGTAAGGCCGGGTAAACAATGACAAAATGTTCATTTTTGGGAGAACGCTTCTTTTAAAAGCATAGCCTTCACCTGAGCTTGACTTTAGCTAGTAATTGGCGTTATTAAAATAAAAACAATCGTGACTGTTTCTCCAGCCACTGAACATTTAATGGGATGCAAATGCTTGCAGTGTGCTTGATGTTTTTTTCTTTCTTTCTGCTAAAACGCCTGACTCGTCAACACTTGTGAAGGGTAGATCGCCTACTCTTGTCACCTTCACTGAGTCATGCCCCATAAACCTGTCGGAAGAGGAAAATTAGCCAAAATGCTTTTATAAAGGAGGCTAGATTTCCTTCAATTCTTTAGTTTCAGTTTCTCAGCCAGAAATTTTTAAATAAATCAAAATCTCTAGCTTTAAATGCATAGCTGCTGAATTTTAAATAGCCAGATGTAGCAAATGTTTTTCACACAGCTAGCATCCTAAAATAATTTCATTAAAACATCTGCATAAAACTGCAATAAAATGCAATAAAACTGACTGATAATGCTGCACCATCACGATACAGTCACAAATATATCCAAAACTGAAATAAAAATAAATTAAATCTTTGCATAGAAATATGCAAAAACAAAAACTAATAAAAATGCTAAAAGCACATAACAAAATAACTGGAAGTTATACTAAAATGGAAAACTGTAAACATAAAAATAAAAGCTGATTCAAAACATTAATAAACACTATAGTGGTTTGCATATCTTAGCATGTATCTAGTTTTATTTTACAGTTTGTTAACATGTTTGTAGCAGATTTTAATACATTGTTAGCATGAATTAACATGTTGTTAAAAAAAATTTGCACATTGTTAACATGAATTAGCATGTTGCTAGCATGTTTTAGCACATTGTTAACATGAATTAGCATGTTGCTAGCATGTTTAGCACATTATTAACCTGAATTAGCATGTTGTTAGCATGTTTAGCACATTGTTAACATGAATTAGCATGTTGCTAGCATGTTTTACCATGTTGATAACATGTTTCAGCACATTGCGAACATGAATTATCATGTTGCTAGCATGTTTTAGCAAATTATTAACCTGAATTAGCATGTTGTTAGCATGTTGTTGCACGTTGTTAACATCAATTACCTCATTGTTAGCATGTTTTACCATGTTGATAACATGTTTTAGCACATTGCGAACATGAATTATCATGTTGTGAGCATGTTTTAGGACATTTGCTAACATGAATTAGCATGTTTTAACATGATTTAACATGTTTTTTAACAGGTTGCTAGCATGATTAGCCTTTTGCTAGCATGTTTCTAACATGATTTAACATATTGCTAACATGTTTTAACACATTGTTAACATGAATTAGCATGTTGCTAGCATGTTTTACCATGTTGATAACATGTTTCAGCACATTGCGAACATGAATTATCATGTTGTGAGCATGTTTTAGCACATTGTTAACATGAATTAGCATGTTGCTAGCATGTTTTAGCAAATGATTAACCTGAATTAGCATGTTGTTAGCATGTTGTTGCACGTTGTTAACATCAATTACCTCATTGTTAGCATTTTTTACCATGTTGATAACATGTTTTAGCACATTGCGAACATGAATTATCATGTTGTGAGCATGTTTTAGGACATTTGCTAACATGAATTAGCATGTTTTAACATGATTTAACATGTTTTTTAACATGTTGCTAGCATGATTAGCCTTTTGCTAGCATGTTTCTAACATGATTTAACATATTGCTAACATGTTTTAACACGTTGATAACATAACACATTGCTAGCATGTTTCAGCATGTTGCTAACATGATTTAACATATTATTATCATGTTGTTAACATGTTTAAACACTTTGCTAGCATGACTACCATGTTGGTAGCATGAATTAACACGTTCCTATCAAGTTTTAGAATGTTGCTAGCATGATTAGAAAATCAATTTAGACATTCATTAAGAAACTATAGACATTTGTTATTGTAAAAACACACAACAAAATGACAAATTCTTTAATTAAAATGAATTAAAATGTAATATATCTAATAATAATAATAATAAAAATTGTGATGAAAAAACTAAAATTAATTCAAAATAATTAATAAAAACTAAATAGTATAACACTGATAAAATAACACCGGTACAAACATAATAGCATCACAATGTTAATCTAAATTGGCTAACAGAGTTTTTTTTGTGAGGAGTCAGTGTTGCTTTCTTTCTCTCCGGTGAGTTTCTCTCCTTTGCCAAATCAAAGCCAACAGCTCTGAGTCTACCTCATTAATCAAAGCGTCCCCTAGAAAGACCCTTGTCAAAACAACCTTGTCTGCAGGGTCATGGGAAATGCAAGTGTGAAAAACAGCACCAGAGACCACCAAAAATAGTCTGGAGATGTTAGCCAAGGAAGAGCTTATATTTTGAAACATCTCTGAGCCTGTTTTTGTGCACATTTTGAAAAAGCCATAATATACAATCTCAAGTGTTTTTGTTGTCTGTATGCATGAGAGTGCAGAAATCTGAATAGGTGTGTTTTGGTGTTGACGACGCACAGCCGAGCAACTTAAAACATTCAATGAAAATGTTTGGTAACACTTTACTTAAAGCGTTATGTATAATGCATTATAAAAGTTTTTTTTAATGCATTCATTATGCCTTGTAATGCACCTTATAATGCATGAATGATCTCATGAATAATTGTAAAAAATAATTGTAATTTGTTTTAACACATTTTTAGCATGTTGCTAACATGAATTAGCATGTTGATAACATGTTTTAACACATTGCTAGTATGAATTAGCATGTTACTACCATGTTTTACCACATTGCTAGTATGAATTTGCATATTTAACATGTTGCTAGCTTGAATTAGCACGTTGCTAGCATGTTTTACCATGTTGTTAGCATGTTTGAACATATTTCTACCTTTTTTAGCATGTTTTAGCACTGAATCATAAAGAAATCAGCAGTCTGAGTCCTTTCTTGACTTGAGCGTCTCACACATCCAGGCACAGACTGCCTTAGATGCATCATTCTGAAGGGTAGTCATAATTCCTGTAATGCGAGTTGCAAATTAATAAAGGGAAGTGTTTCCAGCTCTGCATTGCACTGGATCAGAGGCACACACACACACACACACACACACACACACACACACACACACACACACACACTCTAGAGCCTCCAGGTCAAACCAGGCAGAAAAACTAGACTTGAACTCTTCTATCTCAAAAGAAACAACTGAACCATGACAGTTTGACTGACTTCAGGTGCAATGAAAGTGCAAACAATAAAAACACCATACCAGAATTATGATCTCTGACAGCGTAGCGGCGCATTATTGAGTTGTGGAGTGTGAGTGTGATGGTTGTATGTGCCTCAGGGTTTTTATACAGTTTGGCAGTTTTTCATCATGAAAATCTTTTTACACACATTTTTTCATTGATAATAATAATAAATGTTTCTTGAGCAGCAAATCATCATATTAGACTGATTTCTGAAGGATCATGTGACACTGAAGACTGGAGTAATGATGCTGAAAATTCAGCTTTGATCACAGGAATAAATTACATTTTATAATATATTAAAATAGAAAACAGTTATTTAAAATTGTAATAATATTTCACAATGTTATGGTTTGTTTTTGTATTTGTAATCAAATAAATCCAGCCTTGGTGTGCAGAAGAGACTTCTTTTAAAAACATAAAAAAATTCTTACAATCCCGAACATTTTTGAACGGCAGTGTATATATTTATATAAAATATGTTCTGCATAATTTGATGGTTTAAATATTAAATTCATAATTTTTTCATTTAGAAAATTCAATTTTTCCCCTCATACATTTAAAATTGAACTGCATTTCTGCATTCTGTTTGCTTCCTCAGTTCAAATTCAATTACGTTCTTAGTGGTGCACGACCCTGCTGCAAGAACCTGTCAGGCTTTAGTTAGCAATAATGACTAGCTGTCTGTATCCTGAACATGTTCCCTTCTGCTCACCCAGGAAAAAGAAGTGACCATCACCATGCCCAGCGGAGAAACGTCGGTGGCCACTGTGAGAATCTGGAACGAGACCGTGTCAAATTTGACCCTGATGGCACTTGGATCCTCCGCCCCTGAAATTCTCCTGTCAGTCATTGAGGTGGGTGAGACTTTAAAATGACAAATGTACTAGTTAGGAAGCCAATTAAAGGCAATTTTTTTTTGACAATTAACTGCTTAACTACTTATTGCATTCACAGCAGATGGCTAAACCCTCATTAGCGTAGCCTGGGGTTTTACTATTTCATTAGCAACATTACCGCTCATAATTTAGGTGGTGATTTGTCTTTTCATTCTGTTTGCATTGAAGCACGGGCCATCCATAATTTATAGATTCATGGAAATAAAATATATGTTTTGTGGATTTAGCATTGCCTTTTGGCTGTGAGAACTTTTAGCATTTTAAAATTTACAGTCTTTCTACCTTTCTGAGAAAATTTATATAAATATTATGACTCGTCTTGCTCGCACAGGCACATACAAAAATGTGTAGAATACAAGAAACTTTCAAAAGTACTTACATTAGTCATGAATTTCGCCAGGCTGTAATGCAGGGTTATTATTGTTAACTAAAACTAAAATTATACCCATAAAAACATTTTCATTATAAAAAAAATTAAATAAATAACATTAAAGGTATAGTGGAGGATTTTCCCGAATTTTAGGAAAGAACCGCCCTCTCCACTTTTTGAAAAAATGCACATGCGCAACACTCTACCTGCTCCCGAGAGGGAACGCCTATTAAACGCTAGCATCGCTAATCATAGCTTACATTAACTTTTACTAGCAGTGATTTTAAATGGATTTCTCCAAATAGCATGCCAAACTTTACCTGTCGAGTAGAAACTTCGCGACTGAGGCATCAGTGGGAAGCCCAACCTGTGCTTTTAGCGCACGCCAGCATGTGAAATATTCTCCCCAAAACACTGGTCTTGTTTCTTTCTTCAGAGGCCTTTCTCTTCTTGTCATACAATTCGTAGACACTTTTTCTCTTGCGACCCTCAGACATTTTGAAAAAACCCGGTGAGAACGGCGAGCTTCAATGATTATGGCTGAAACCGTAGCTCACCACACATATACTCCTGAAAGTGTGCATGTGCAGAAAGTACGAGCACGTACGACAGCCTTACGTAAACATATCACCAGAATGATTGACAATTAGGAGGACCAATAGTCTTGATGATCCACCCGGAAAAAGAAAATCCTCCACTATACCTTTAAAGGGATACTTCAGGATTTAGCATTAAGCTTTGTATTAGTAGAAAACCTGTAGTATTTTCGAATTACCGTGCTTTCCACCCTCATATCCCCCTGAGATGAGAGATTTATGTATTTTTTGTCTGGAAAAAATCCTCCGATGACGCAAAAATCGTCATTTTGCGTCATCGGAGGATTTTTTGGCCAGAGGCTAAAGACTACAGCCAGTAGGAGGGGCTGTCCCGCATGTTTTCAACCCGCCCATAGAGGGTGGGATCTCACTCACAGAATATAGTGTCAGCCATCTTTCTTTGGAAGCTAAGCTAGAAGGCTCTTGTTCTGTGGAGAAAGCTGAGTAGTAGGAGAAATCTGAGTAGTAGGGGTTACCATCCTCTTTTTCCCGGACATGTCCGGCCGTCGGGATTCGGCTTTTGCTTTCTGCAGTCGCCATTCATTGTTTACATGCACACCATTTGTTTCAATCTAACTGAATTCATTCCGATTGGTGAATCTGAATGTAGTGTTTACATGAACGCTAAACAAGTGATCGGTTGATGTGCGTTTTAACATTACTAAGAAAATTCCCGCTCCTCCGTGAGAGATACGAGACCGATGCGTCTCAGTAATGACGCCACCGGCCTCGCGCCGTTCTCCCGCGCCCCTCAGCCTCGTCCTGCTCGCCACAGTAAACATAATGAATGGCGACTGTAGAATGCAAAAGCCGAATCCCGGACATTTTGGGCGATCTCGATATCCCGGGCAAACTCGTCACGGAGACTCACTAGTAGCCTAACCTTGTTGTTTTCAACTGCGCTCTCTAACCGGGAGGCGTGGCTTGGGAGTTGCCTCGTAGAGCAGCGAAGCAAGTGCATTCTGGGAGTTGTTGTCTTTCATCCACATAAGCCAAAAATACATTTTCTGGCTTTTCTCAGTCTAGAAAGCTCCAAATTCAAAAATGTCTTCACATTTCTTCTACATAAATTACCTATTTTAAATACACATTCATCTTTCCAGAGGTGAAGTATCCCTTTAACTAAAATAAAATATAGAAAACTTTAAATTTATTAATATTATTTAATATTAATTTAATATTATTTAATATTCATTTAATATTCATTTAATATTCATTTAATATTCATTTAATATTAATATACATTTTTATTTTATTTTTATTGTTTTTTTTGTTTTTTATTAGTTTATACATTTTTTAAATATTAAATGTATTACTTCAGCTAGTTGACAAGGCAACATTTCTTATTTTTGTACAGTTTTTGTTCAAGTTGATTTCCTTAAATAATCAAGGGGCCGTTTACACACTGATTTAAACTAAAAACGGGAAACTTTTTATGTGTTTTGACCGTTCATTTACACAACAGTAGCGTTTTGGGGGCATAAAAACGCAAACTGTTGGTGAAACTGAAACGGGTTTCATAGTGCAAGTTTTAGAAAACTATATAACTTTATTGTCTCTGTGAAAATCAACAAAAATGTGCAACTGTGAAAACGGTGACGTCATGCACATCTGTAACGTATTCAGTCTACAGGTGTGTAGTGTTTCTTTAAAACGTAACATCGCCAACTACTGGCCTGGCAGCAGAATACAACATTTTAGGCATTTTTGCAGCTCCATGTGAACGGGAATTGTTTTGACAACGTTGTCATCTGTACGTTTTTCCATTTTTAGTACATTGCTGTTGTGTAAACCCTAAAACTAAAACTTAAAGGGTTAGTTCACCCAAAAATGAAAATTATGTCATTAATGACTCACCCTCATGTCGTTCCAAGCCCGTAAGACCTCCGTTCATCTTCGGAACACAGTTTAAGATATTTTAGATTTAGTCCGAGAGCTTTCTGTCCATCCATTGAAAATGTATGTACGGTATATACTGTCCATGTCCAGAAAGGCAATAAAGACATCATCAAAGTAGTCCATGTGACTACAGTGGCTCAATCTTAAGTTTATCAAGCGACAAGAATACTTTTTGTGCGCAAAAAACAACAAAAATAACGACTTTATTCCACTATTCATTTCCTTCTCTCTGGGCCTCGAGTGAGTTCACGTAGTGTAACTGCGCAGCGCTTCTGTGTTGTGCGTCACACGCATCACACACATGACCAGCGTAGGCCAATAGTGAGCCTACGTGTGACGTACAACACAGACGCGCTACGCTATTACACTACGTGAACTCACTCGAGGCCCAGAGAGAAGGAAATGAATAGTGGAATAAAGTCGTTATTTTTGTTTACTTTTTGCGCACAAAAAGTATTCTCGCCGCTTGATAAACTTAAGATTGAGCCACTCTAGTCACATGGACTACTTTGATGATGTCTTTATTGCCTTTCTGGACATGGACAGTATACCGTACATACATTTTCAATGGAATCTAAATCTAAAATATCTTAAACTGTGTTCTGAAGATGAACGGAGGTCTTACGGGCTTGGAACGACATGAGGGTGAGTCATTAATGACATAATTTTCATTTTTGGGTGAACTAACCCTTTAATTAAAACTACTGTATATATGCTGCATTCATGCCATATCACAATTACCGTAATTTTGAGATGTCAACACGGTCAGGTGGTACAGCATTCATGTGGTTCAAGTAGCAGCTCTCAGAAAATTCACAGCTTACAAATTGTAATTACGAGCTCTACAAGGACGTGAACGCTTTTTACAAGTTGAAATCTCGTAATTACGGTAATTACAACATGGCGTGAACACACCTATAGACTTTTTTTTTTTCAAGCATAAAAATGACAAAAGCACAATAAAATTCTAAAACTTTAACTAAAATTAAAATGAAAACATACAAATAAAGTCTAATTAAGTATATTAACAAAATCTATAATTGTATATCAACGATACTAAAATAACACTGATGTGATGTATAGGATATTGGACCATTAAACCAGTCATGGTTTGTCTGTCTTAGCTGGCCTCTCAGCTTTTGCACACTTTTTTGCACACTTTATTGTTCAGCAGGGAACCTTCTGTTTCAGTAGTATGTTTGCAAAAACAGGACAGAAAATGTGTTTGTCAGAGCATTTTGATGGGTCAAACAGCTTCTTGGCCCTTTAAGATGTAGATGGAGATGGTTTGAGAGATGCATGCTGATCGCTGCTCTCGCTAATGAGTGTCCAGATCATGTTTATTAATGAGACGCTCCTAGTTCGTTCCTCTCCGTCCACAGCATGGAATCAAACGCTTTCTCAGATCTGTGTGACTGTGCCTGCGGGAGACGCTCACCGCTGTCTTGGCCAACATTTAGCACGTCAGTGGAGCTCCAGCTCAGCTTTATTGCCACGCATTAGCCTCTCCACGTTGTTTGTCACTCTGAATCTCTTGATCTAATGTGCTAGGACATCCATCAGGCCTCTGTGTTTCACTCAAGGGTTTCACGTACACAGCGGGATTATTGTTGTACGACAAACGTATCTAAACAAAGTAATCACAATGCATCGTTCATCTTGAAACATTGCAGTGAAGGAGATGCAGTCTGGCAAATTTTGGCGTGAGAAGTGTGAAATCTCATTGCAAGCTCAGCTGGAAAGGAGACGCTGGTTGATTTATCTGTTTGTCACAGACTGATCCCAAAGGTTCGCCGCCTGGTGTAGATATATATATCAGTGATAGAGCCCCAGCATAGATAAACAACACCTGCGTGCTGTTTATTTCATTCTTTTTTTCTTGTTTTATCTTCCCCAAGGACATTCGGTTCATTATTAAGGATATTCAGTGAATGTGACATCGAATGCTACTGAATCTGAATAACACCCATTTCTCATTGATCTAATGTTGAAGAGGAAAGTGACACAATTCGTCTGTTGTTGAATTATTTTTGTTTTTTCTGTCATTTAATTGAACCATTTAAACACTGAAATGTTTGCATAGGCCGCATGCTTCGCTCCATTCAACTTGGAAAGTGTGAATTTACAACTTGGAAACTGGAACAACTTGGAACTAATTGGAAAAGTGCATGACA
Source organism: Leuciscus leuciscus (assembly GCF_965113295.1). Taxonomy (NCBI): domain Eukaryota; kingdom Metazoa; phylum Chordata; class Actinopteri; order Cypriniformes; family Leuciscidae; genus Leuciscus; species Leuciscus leuciscus. Next base: position 10,224,738 of record NC_138733.1, on the reverse strand, counting down.
ATGGCATTACAAGATGAAGTTACCAGAGAACATGCTACATAATTACTACATCATAGAACATGAATTATCGTGTCGTTCGTGATTGTACACCCTCATAACATTGCATAGCATTGTATATCTTTCCCAATTTGGTTGATAGGAGATGTTCCTGTTGACAATGAACAGCGGCAAAGCTAAGAGTAGCCATTGTCATGTCTGATCCGTGTTTGAGTTTTGTTTGAGTTGGACTTCCTGTGTTTGCTTTGTTTCTATGGTGATTCATTGTTTGATTGATTCTCTGCACCTGTTTCTCGTTTCCTTTATTGCTCTACGTTTGTATATACTGTATAGCCCTGTGTTTGTTATGTTCTTGGTCCAATCTCGTCTGTCTTTACTGAGTGGTTGTTCTGTTTGCTTTGTTTTGTAATTGAGAAGTGTTATATAAGATTGTTTTCATTAAACATCAACTGCTTGCGAATAGATTCAGCCTTTTTATTTAATTCGTGCCTCAACCCCTTTCTGCATTTTATTACCTTATACATCTTCCAAACTTCAATCAGTTTTGTTGTTGGTTGCTAAAAACTATTGTTGGAGCTGATAGCATTGTGGCCTAAAAAAATTTAATTACATTTTTTTTAGTTCAATTGAAATAAAGTTGAAGTATATATTTTTTTTTAAGTAGATGAAAAACTTTTAAAAAATGAATGAGAATTAGAAATGTTGAAATAAATAAGTTGAGCTTGAAGTACTAAAATTACTCAAACTAAAACTCAAGTAAATATAAATTAAATTACAGTTTTTTTCGATTGCTAAACAACAGTGGCCACAACTGGAGTCACATGTGCAAAACTCTAACTACAGTCTGCACAGCAGCAGTTCATGTGGACCAAACTCTAGTTCGTTTTTCATTGCTTGAACACAGTTTTCAAAACTCTACACACTTATCCCATGACTTTACCCACAACCTGCACAACACTGTGTATTTACAGCACTTTGTTCAAATGCTAACACACTGCTGTCAAAACTGTGAACCACACATTCAAAACAGAATAGATTTCAGCCTTGTGCCTTTCAAACACTGATGAGTGCAGTTTCAGCTGAAAGGCTAAGCAGATGTCTTGTTTTAGACTTGTTAGTGAACACACACACACACACACACACACACACACACATATATATAGATATACAGATATAGGTAGAGCTCAGAAAGACTAATTTTGGAAATGGAACAAGGAAGACGGGTTCGTGGAGGGAGCAGGGAAAGGGTGGCAGGGAGAGGGCGGATGCGTGCCGGATGTGAGGACACGAGTCCAGAGGACTGCTAGGGATGGATAAGGCACTCCAGAAGGTTCTCATGGCAAGAGAGAACATTAGATGTGATGTTGATGAAAACCTGTGGCCTGATGCTAGAGAGAGGCAGGATTAGCCCCTCAATTATTTGTTCGAATTACAGAATGTACTTTTAGTTTCTACCTTTTTTTTTCTCATTACTGTAATTCCGTAAATTACTACAGACTATTGAAGCAAACTGCTCATTTCTTTGAAGAAAATGTCACTGAAATTGTTCAAACTGTAAAGATGAAAAGTTTGTATTTTCTGTATTGGTGTTTGATGCTAGTGTTTTTCCTCTCAGTGTGTTCTGAGTGACAGTGTGTGTTATCTCAGTGAGGGTTGTGCATGTTTGGCTGCACTGAGCCTGTTTTGAGCCATGTGTTAAAGGTAGGGTAGGTGATCCTGTTCAGAAACACTTTTTTTTATACTGGGTGAAATGGTCCTTCCATCCTGATAGTAGTCAATACATTATGTGTTTAGAAAAAGGAATGAAAAAAATCAGACCTCTGTAGCAGCTGCAGGACAGTAAAAACTCTGACCAATCACTGCCATTCGGTGCGAATGTAAAGAACCAATCAGATGCCTTCATGTCTCGTGCCCGCCCCGAGCCCCACTGCGCGCGCTGCCCTGCGTGCACTCATCACATGTCACTGTTCCCGGAAATATTCAGCTCAAAGCACCTGCATATGCAGTCAGCGAAGGCAAACAAGGCAAAAACTACTTCCTCGGACCCTGCCCGCACTCTTGAACGACCTCCTCTGCTTCGCCCTCAACCCCGGACCTGTCCTCGAGCCGACGATGCGGTACTTGTCTCCGGACTCGGAGTGTACGTTAGTCTTCATTAGAGTCAACAATGTTTTCATCATGGAAACTCTTACATGCAAAACACCGTATATGTTATGAATCTTACACGAAATTCATCTTCATCACAGTGTAACTGATGGTAATGGAAAAACGTGTATCAATGCAACCTGTTTTTAGTTTTGCCTTATAAATATAGCTCGTTACCGAATGAAACTTTACCATTATCGATATGCTAGCTTGATAGTGAGTACTAAAAGAAATCTTATTTGTTTATATTCATAGTGATAAAGTTAGGTATTTTATTACATGTGATTCTGACATGATGTCACTGTATGTACTGCGCTCCTTCCTCTCCACTCGTCTCAGGTAATAAATGCGTCTTGTTCCAGCCGAGCGTTTGGCGTCGCGCGTTCATGTGTTTTGGGGGCGTGGCTTTGGAAGGAGCTCAGAAGGGAGGGGGTGGAGTGAATGGAAATAATGAGCTGTGTTTATTGCAGATTAAAAGGTCTACAGTCACTCGATTTTTAAATTTTCTTTTTCAGAGTACTTACATTTTAATTATGTATTGGTATATAAAGACAGTTTAAACAAATTTGGAATGTTTTTTTTTTAGAAAAATGATTACCTACCCTACCTTTAAGAGTTGTGTTGCTCTGAATGAGTTTTGCAGGTGATGTGAACTGTTTAGCTCAGGTGACTGTTGGTAGTGCAGACTGTAGTTAGAGTTTTGCACATGTAGCTCCAGTTGTGCTCACTGTCGTTTAGCAATCGAAAAAAACTGTAAAATGTAAACAAAAAAAAACTAAATAAAAATGACTAAAGCAAATAACAAAATTCCTATAACTTAAACTAACTCACAAAATCTCATTGGCCCAAAAATCTGCTGCTCCACATTGCTACTGTATACATTAAAGCTCAGATGTGTTCTGATTGGCTGTGATGTTGTGTGTTTCAGGTGTGTGGTCATGGTTTTGTATCCGGTGAGCTGGGTCCAGGCACCATTGTGGGCAGCGCTGCCTTTAATATGTTCGTGATCATTGGAATCTGTGTGTGGGTGATTCCTGAAGGCGAGGTGAGGAAGATTAAACATCTGAGAGTCTTCTTCATCACCGCGTTCTGGAGTATCTTCGCTTACATCTGGCTCTACCTGATCCTGGCGGTCATCTCACCTGGAGTCGTGGAGGTGTGTGTGTGGTTATGGTAAACCCTACGTTTACCCCACAAGGATGGCAATACCAGACTTTTTTTTTGTCCCATGTGGAAAACAACTTATAAATCATAAGTCATTATAAATCATTTTTTGAAAATGTATAAATTCAGAAAGTTTTTTTTTGTGATGGTAGGTTTAGGGTTAGGGGATAGAATATACAGTTTGTAGGGTATAAAAATCATTGTGTGTGTGTTTGTGTGTGTGTGCGTGTGCGTGTGCGTGCGTGCGTGCGCATGCGTGCGCGTGTGTGTGTGTGCGTGTGTGTGTGTGTGTGCGTGTGCGTGTGCGTGTGTGTGTGTGTGTGTGTGTGTGTGTGTGTGTGTGTGTGTGTGTGTGTGTGTGTGTGTGTGTGTGTGTGTGTGTGTGTGTGTGTGTGCGAATCCCACAAAACTATATTAGGTCCAGGTCATGTTTCATCCCTAAAATCAGCACGTTTTTATTCAGTTTTAAAATTTACATATCAGTTTCGCTATATGCAAAGTAACATATAGTACATCCATATTTATGCATATAATAAAAAAAAATAACACTTGATATGCAAATTATACGCAATTGCCAAAGCCTTAGAGAACATTAAAGATATTTTGCTTTGCATATATTTTCATGACAATTATGTTAACTTCATCGCAAATCCCTTTAGTAAATGTCTAAAAAAGTCTCATTCTCATTACTGAAATGTGAAAAGTAACGATTTACACTAATGAGAATCTAATGAGAATCACCATTGAGAATATTGAGAATGACTGAAATCTCAAAAGTAACAGTCTGGAGATATTACAGTTATGAGAATTTGGCAGTGAAATGTGCTGAATTGTCATAAAAATAATACAAAGCAATGTAAAAAAATCTTACTGTTCATAGAAAATAACTTTATTTTATTAATAAAAATATATAATATAATTTTTTTCCTTTTGATTTTAACTTGAAATGTGACTAAGACATTTTTTGGCAGATTTACTCGTATATACTAGTACAATATTTGTGTGACAAACACTGTGTGCTTTACTAAGTCACACGAAATGATTATAAATGTTGTTTATCTACTGGTCCTTCAGACAACAAGACCATATTGAGTCATTTGTAATGGTGAAGTGAGCAGGTACCGAGGTGTTTGTCTCTGTTTAATGTAGCTAGAAGTGCCTCTTTACTTGTTTCATATCAGACTGTTTGTTTTTCTTTTGTTTGCTGTGGTCTTTTCTCTCCAAAGCACTAATCTGTGGTCTGTTTACTTTGTGTGTTTGCTGTATTGATGTGTATGTGTGTGTGTGTAGATATGGGAAGCTCTTGTCACTCTCTGCTATTTCCCCGTTTGTGTGATTCTGGCGTGGATCGCTGACCGGCGCCTCCTTTTCTACAAGTACATGTCCAAACGCTACCGTGCCGACAAAAGAACAGGTGTTGTTGTTGAGACAGAGGGGGAAATGACCCCCAAAGGTATGGAGATGATGATGGACGGCAAGTTTCCACTGAGGGGTGGAGCCATAGGGATCGGCACACAGGAACATTACCAGGATGGGACCGGCAACACAACAGGCACCATGGCAACTCTACCCAATTCCAACAGCACGACCGTTTACATGGACGGTGCCAAGGAACTGGACGAGAGTCGTAAAGAAGTGAGAAAATACACATGCACTCATTTAAACAAACATTTATGCATTGATACTCGCTCACAGAACTTTAAATTTCACCTTGGTTGACATGTTTTTCATCCTGACAATCCGAGACACCGTACTGAAAAGTTTCTCAGGGGAACACAAAAGTTTTGAGAGAAAACACAAAAGGTTTCAGAGTAAATGCCAAAGCACTGAAATATAATTGTTTTATTCCCATCTTATATTTTTTCAACAACCATGGAATCCATAACCATGGGATAGTTCACCCAAAAGTGAAAATTCTGTCATTAATTACTCACCCTCATGTCTTTCCAATCCCGTAAGACTTTCATTCATCTTCGGAACACAAATGGAGATCTTTTTGATGAAATCTGAGAGTTTTCTGTCCCTCCATTGACAGCTTCGCAACTACCACTTTGAGGTTTCAAAAAGTTCATAAAGCGATCAGAAAACTAATCCATGTGATTTGAGTGGTTTAGTACAAAATGTTCTGAAGAGACACAATCGACAACCTGTTCAGGATGTGATGAACAGATTGAATTTAGGCTTTTATTCACGTATAAACATTCATCAACTCACACATCAGTTGTGGTAAACTGAAAGAACCAATGAGGTTTGTTCTCACGCGTCAAGCAGGTTCGGTTGAGCTTCTGTTTATATTCGCTGATATGTGAATAAAAGCCTAAATTAAATCTGTTCATCATATAAAGTCTCTTCAGAAAATTCGGACTAAACCGCTCAATTCATATGGATTCGTTGTACGATCTCTTTATGAACCTTTTGAAGCGTCAAAGTGTCAGTTGCGAAACTCCAGAAAAGTAAAAAATAACTGTAAGCGACGTCCATACAGCCAAGGTGCTATATTCCATGTCTTGTGTAGGATAGTGATAGCTTAACGTGAGGAACAGGCTGAAATTTAAGTTCTTTCCCTCAGCTATACGTCTCAAATCTAATTTGCATTTGACTCACATTTTGTGAGAACCAATTCTGTTTGGTTGGTGTCATTGACGTAAAACTTGGCAGAGTGAGTCATATGCTCACATTGAGCATTGAAAGCTACAGCTATTTTCAGGTTTGAAACAGCACAAGGGAGAGTATATTATGACAGAACTGAAATTGGACTTGCAGAACTGCCACTGACCTTTGAATGTTGCTTGGCAGGTGATCCGTATCCTGAAGGACCTGAAGCAGAAATATCCAGATAAGGAGCTGGATCAGCTCGTAGACTTGGCCAACTACTACGCCCTCCTTCATCAGCAGAAAAGTCGTGCCTTTTATCGTGTCCAGGCCACACGCATGATGATCGGGGCCGGGAATGTGCTGAAGAAACACACGGCTGATCACTCTCGCCGCACTGTTGTGGTGGGCGGCATCGAGCCTTTGGAGGAGTCCGATCTGGCCGTCTGCAGCCGCATCTCCTTCGAGAGCGCGCATGTCCAGTGCATGGAGAACTGCGGCGCCATCATGATACCTGTGGTGTGTCGAGGAGGCCTGGGGGAGAGCACTTTCTACATCGACTACTGTACAGAAGATGGCACGGCCAACGCTGGATCAGATTATAAGTACTGCGAAGGGACGCTGGTGTTCAAACCTGGAGAAACCAAGAAAGACATTAAGGTGAGAAGGAGTGAAAGGAGAAAATAAAACATTGCTTGAAAATCCAGCGTAAACCAGTAGATGGTTTTGCAAGGTTTATATCTTGTCTCAACGGATCATTTATGCTCAAAATCTTGTCCAAGCTGGTCTAGCTGGTTAAGAAGTTGGGATGGTCTCAAGTATCCGAATATTCGGAAGTGTCACCAATGATTGATCATGAAAAGTATTTGCATGAACTTCATAGTCCTACACAGTTCTATCTTTGTAAGTTTTCTCAGAACATGACAACAACATAAAGTTAGGTCCAGCAGAAACCAGTAGATGGTTTTACATGGTATCTACCTTGTCCAAACTGACCATTTATGGTCATAAGATGGCCCAAGCTGGTGTAGATGATTAATCAGTTGGGATGGTCTCAAGTATCTGAATATTCACTTTGAATATTCAGATACTTTTATCTGAACAGAATTTTAATCAGTTGAACAACCTGCAAGTGGATCTGGTCTCGACTAGTGATAGTCTCAAGGATCTGAGTATGTGATACCAATCACATCGGAAGTGATACCAATGATTGATCATGAAAACAGTATTTGTGTGAGCATTGCAGTACTATAAGTTACTTTCTAAGTTTTCTTAGAGCATGTTCACCACATAAAGTTTGGTCCAGCCAAGTCCTAGATCAAAAGGTTTAGTCTAGTACTGATTCTTTTACATCCATTAACAGGAATCTTAGATGAACAGGCGAGTCTCAAGGACAATGCTTTATTCTGTACCTTAAAAGCCTCTTAATCTTTCATGTTGTACACTTCCTTTGAGACAAACATCCACTCTGCTGAGATGGACAGGGCTGTGTATCCATGGCAACAGGGCTGAAGAGTCTGTCATTGGGGAGTGACAATGATTGACAGTCTCTTTGCCAAAAAGACAGAGAGGATTCAGAATGACAGATGCATTGATCTGAAAAATCAGCGCCCTACAAATCCATGTGTGATGAATGTTAAGTCACTAAAGTTCTTGTCCACAGTGCATGTTCTGGGCTATACTGAAGTAAAATCACTTCACTGAAAGTTTATAGACATCTTAATGTCTCTTTCTAGGTGGGAATCATCGACGATGACATATTTGAGGAAGACGAACATTTCTTTGTGCGTTTGCTGAATCTGCGTATCGGTGATGCGGAGGGTATGTTTGAGAGTGACGACACGGATCAGGGTCCCAAGGCCCGTCTGGTGGAACCGCTGATGGCTACGGTCACCATCCTGGACGACGACCATGCGGGGATCTTCACTTTTACAGAACACATGGTGCGAGTGAGCGAGAGCGTGGGCACCATGGAGGTGACGGTGGTCCGGAACTCTGGCGCCCGCGGAACCGTGATCATTCCGTACCACACAGAGCCCGGATCGGCCCATGGGGGAGGGGTCGACTACGAGGACACACACGGAGAGCTGGAATTCGCCAACGACCAGACAACGTGAGTGTGCTTCTGTGAAAAGACAAAATAAATCAGATATAGCTGTGTTTGGCTGTGCATAACTAACTTCCCCAATGTAAGAGTGTTCTGGGTGGTTGCCAGTGCATGCCTATATAGTTGCTAGGGTGTTCTGAGTTGTTACTAGAGATTTGCCATTGTGTTCTGGGTGGTTACCTGGTGATTTTAGTGGCTACTAGAAAGTTTATAGACAGTTGCTATGGTGTTTTAGTGGTTATTATTAGGGACTTGCTTGGCAGTTTCCAGGATATTCTGAGTGGTTGCTTAGGTGCTCTGACTGGTTGCTAGTGTGTTGCTAGACAGTTGCTAGGTGTGCTGGGTGGTTACTTGAGAGTTGCTAGGGTGTTTTGAGTGGTTCATAGAGAGTTGCTCAGCAGTTGCAAAGGTGTTCTGAATGGTTACTTACTAGAGACTTGGGTAGTTGCTAGGGTGGTCTTACTGGTTACTAGAGAGTTGTTAGGCAGTTTCCAGGATATTCTGGGTAGTTTCTTAAAGTAGGCATTCTGAATGGTTACTAGTGTGTTGCTAGGCAGTTGTTATTGTGTTGTTAGTGCTTATTAGAGAGTTGCTAGGGTGTTCTGAGTGGTTACCAGAGTTGCTAGGCAGTTGCTATGGGATTCTGAGTAGGAAGTTTATAAGCAGTTGCTAGGGTGTTCTGAGTGGTTACTAGAGAGTTGATAGATATAGTTACTAGAGAGTTGATAGACAGTTGCTAAAGTGTGCTAGGTGGTTACTAGAGAGTTGATAGACAGTTGCTAGGGTGTATAACTGTCTCAGTGATCCTCTTGTCTCTGGATATAGCTCTGGTTCCTCCTACAATATGATTTTTCTCCCGTTTTATCATCCAGCAGATGAAAATGTCTGATGACAAACTCCTCCCCTGAACAAGACACATGATTTGAGACATTACAGTATATACGTTTGGCGGGACTTGTTCAAATCCCTGGAGAATGAGCTATAGTGAGCTAGCTTAGTATGCGTGAGCCAGTTCGATCAGTTAGTGGATGCAACGTTTCCGCCAGTCTGGAGTCTTTTCTGACTATGCCGGATGAACCTGACTGTGTCCTACATTATGGATGAGCACTAAACATTACGATTTTCCTGTGTGCATGTCAATGCTGGAGGTAAATCCAACCCTTCTCAACAATGTAGCGTCCTTACAAAGAGCATTGTGGATTTCGTTTTTTTGTGCAATGAGGTTTATAATGGGAGCATGTGTGTCTGTGAATGTGATTAAATATTGACATGCAGCCTTTTGAAGTGATTTAAATGCTTATATTTTTCCATGATTTGTGTGAGAATGGTTTTGTGCCTATGTGTGTATTTGTATGTTGTTTGTGTGTGTGTGTGTGTGTGTGTGTGTGTGTGTGTGTGCGCGCGCGTGCGTGCGTGCGTGCATAATATGTGTGCACGTGTGTGTGTGCGTGTGTGTGTGCGTGTGTGTTGATCATTCATCAGTTCTTTTAATGTGATTTCATGTCAGGGTGGAGCGCTGCTGTTCATGACCCCTGAGGAATGGCATTAAGTATTTATAATGGTGTGTGTGTGTGTGTGTGTGTGTGTGTGTGTGTGTGTGTGTGTGTGTGTGTGTGTGTGTGTGTGTGTGTGTGTGTGTGTGTGTGTGTGTGTGTGTGTGTGTGTGTGTGTGCGCGCGTGCGTGCGTGTTTGTGTGTGTGTCATTATGCAGTTCCAGCTTTCTGCCATTTTCCTTTTTCGTCTCAGTTTTCTGTCACTTGTCGCTGTAATCGATGTGAGACTTCAAAGCCACCACCTGAATTTCTGATTACTTGTGTATATTTGTCTCTCTGTGTGTTTGTGTGTGCATGTCTGCAGTCAGACCTTTCAGGTGAGGATCATTGATGATGAAGAGTACGAGAAACATGAGAATTTCTTCATCGTTCTTGAGGAACCTCGCTGGCTGAAGAGGGGCATCTCAGGTGTGTTTTGCACTACGAGAACAAGAAAGTAACTCTATTGGTTTTAGAGTGGTTTTGGGAATTCATTTGACATTCGGGTTCAAGTGTTTTTCAATACAGTTGGTTTCACTCCAAGCCCTAATGAGTTGCCTATCTAGACAGTAGTGGTTCAGTGGATTTCAAAACTCACGGTTCGGATCATATTGCGGTTTTTGAGTCACGGCTCGGATCATTTTTTGGATCTGCAAAAAAGATCAAATACAACTATTACAAGCATAGATCAAATACAATATAACAAAGTTGCAAATAAATTACAGTAACTGTAGTATTCAGGTAAGGAAATTGTATAATTAGGCCTAAATGTAAAATTACACTCTAGTGTTCACTGTATAAATTAAATACAGATTAATCTTTGTTAAAGATGTGTTTTGTTGTTTGATTAAAATTAATGATAGATAGCAGCAGGTATTTATAGGCTGCTGTCACTTTAAGACTCAATGTCTTATTGTATTGTATTTTCAATGGATCCAATTTAATGATACGGTTTATTTCTCAACTGTTTACGTTCACTCAAGACATAACCGACTGTGTTTACAAGAATACTTGCCAAGACAGGTATTTTGACATATTTCATGTGTATGTGTTCATTCAAGCTCAAGGAGATGCTGAATCATTTCGCCTCTTTGTGTGTGCGCGAGTACCAAATTAAGTTCTCTTTCGGCTCTTCTTGTGCTGGAATGGTTTAAAAGTGTAAGTGTAAATTAGCAAGGCATGTGCAAATGATACAATGACAACAATTTTTTTTTGTTGTGGGTCAAAATAACTCGTGTAACGGAGGCCAGCTAGCATCCTTGTTGCACGCCTGCCTCCCATGCCGGACATGCCGGTACGAATCCCACTTGGGGCATTACATTTGGTGCCGTGACCCGGATAAGAGTGGGGTTTTGGGGTTGAGTGTAACTGAGGCCAGCTAGTAAGAGCTGTCCAAATTCCGTGTAAACCTCACTCCCCTGGCCTTAAGAGGTGCGTTAGGGACTGATGCTAGAGACTGCATCCTTGTTAGCGCCCCCACCTCCCATGCCGGAGACGCAGGTTCAAATCCTGCTCGGAGCAGGTCGAGTTGGACCGGAGGGATTACATTTGGTGCCGTGACCCGGATAAGAGTGGGGTTTTGGGGTTGAGTGTAACTGAGGCCAGCTAGTAAGAGCTGTCCAAATTCCGTGTAAACCTCACTCCCCTGGCCTTAAGAGGTGCGTTAGGGACTGATGCTAGAGACTGCATCCTTGTTAGTGCCCCCACCTCCCATGCCGGAGACGCAGGTTCAAATCCTGCTCGGAGCAGGTCGAGTTGGACCGGAGGGATTACATTTGGTGCCGTGACCCAGATGAGAGTGAGGTTTAGGGGGGTGAGTTTAATGGAGGCAAACTAGTAAGAGCTGTGCGTGTAAACCTCACTTCCCTGGACTCAAGATACTGTGGTCTTTAACAACCTTGTTAGCACGCCCGCATTCCATGCCAGAGACGCCGGATGAAATCCAGCTCGAAGCAGTGCAAGTGCACCGGAGGGTTTACACTCGCAATATAATACAAAAGGGACTTTGCTCTGTTTCTTGCGTGCATCATATGAGCAGTGCTATTTGTCTGAGCATTTCAAATCAATTTCTTTTGAGGTGCCATTTGGTTAGAATGCTGTTTTAGGGTTTATTCACACGTAGTGCAATTTTTATTCTTTTACTGATTTGGTGTTATCAGTTACTAATGCAATATGAAGAAACTTATGAGCATCATATGATACAATGTCCTTGTAACAAAGTATGTTGTTATGGGAAGGAGGAGGCGGGAACCGACAAACATTTAAACAATTTAATAATAAAACAAACTCAAAACGAAAGTAAAAACGGCAGCCCCTCACGGACGACTGCCAACATATAAACAAAACATAACAAAAGTCCAGGCCTGGTCCTCTCTTGTCCTTCACTGTCACCACTCTCTATTTTATGCTTCCGCTCCTCCGTGAGATACGAGACCGGTGCGTAGCGCAGATACTCAACCATTCTCTCACGGCCCTCGGCCTCATCCTGCTTGCCATAGTCATCTATACGATGTTGTAATTAGGATTTTGCAAAGACAAAGATGTGCTGCAAGATGGTTCCGGCAGAGAGTGCATGCTCTTATGTGAGCTGTACCAGAGTTTGTCTGGAACCGGACCGAGACCACCTCAGCTGGGTCTCGGTACGGTTGTTTGGTCCGTACCCGAGTGCGATTGCTGTATTTACACCTGCCCAAAATATCCGCACCAAGGGGGGAAACGAACATGGGTTCAATTCAATCGAACCAAACAAGACAGGTGTAAATAAACCTATAGTATTCAGAGAGGCAGCTCACTAGGGTTTGGAACAGGACCACGGCTCCAAGATGTGTGTAGATGCGTGTGTTTGTGTGTGTTTGTGTGTGTCTGTGTGTGTATGTATGTGTTTATTAATGGAGTAAACTCATCTCCAGCACTAACTCCATCTCTCTTGTCCCTCCTTACACCACGCAGCCCTGCTGCTGAACCAAGGTAAGGTTTCAGATCAACCTCTGATCAAACTCTGACATGTGTCCACACTAATCCTCATGTTACACACTCAGAAGAGAAGAGAAAAAGGGCTAGAAGCTTTCCTGAACCCTTGAGGGACACGGTTATGGTGTGAAAAGAGGGACCGCTGAAAGAGAGGAGTTCAGAAGATTAGACAGAAAGTGAAAAAAAAAAAATCTCAATGGTAGTTTTCACAATCTAATCAATCCCAGTTTTTACTCTCTGAATCTTTTTCACTCTGGAAGAAAGTAAAATGGTTGTACATTTTTAATGTGGACTTAAAAGTATGTAAATCCACAGTCTGGCACAGAGGCATCACATGCATTCAGAACATCTCTCAAAGCCTGATTTCAAACTGTGTTGTTTCGCTTGTGTGTGTGTGTCGTGGTGTTGTACGTGGTGTCGTATTAATTGGTTGAGCTGTTATGTTTTTGATTGACAGGGAAGGGGAATGCCCTCCATTTCCTGCCTGTTGTATCTCATTCTTTTCTGTCTTCTGTCTGTTTCTTTTCCTTTATCGTGTGTCTCTTTCAGAGGATCCGGAGGCACAGTTGAGCACGGAGGAGGAGGAGGCCAGGAAGATAGCGGAGATGGGCAAACCTGTTCTGGGGGAGCACAGCCGGCTGGAGGTGGTGATCGAGGAGTCCTATGAATTTAAGGTATTACATCTGAAAACCTGGAAAAAATAGTCTGACATATTTTTTTTTTATATATTTTTTTATATACAGTATATGTGAATTTACTGTAAAGCATCACATATAAATACATTGGAAATGTAGGTCCATATTTTATTTTATTTTATTTTATTTTATTTTATTTTATTTTATTTTATTTTATTTTATTTTATTTTATTTTATTTTATTTTATTTTATTTTATTTTATTTTATTTTATTTTATTTTATTAAGTCCTATGAATTTACTGTAAGGTATCCCATCTGAAAACATTAAAAGCAGTCAGTCCATATTTTATTGTATTTTAATATTTAACATTTTTAATGTAAGGTATCACGTCTGAAAACATTATTTTTATTTTATTTTTAAAGCACTTTAATTTATTTAAAAGAAATCATGATGGCATTTTTTAGTCTTACACTCTCTGTTCTTCAACCTCTAAAAAGACATGGCATAACTTGGTCACATGGTGAAATCATGCATGCTGATCTGTTCTTCATGTACAGCGTTCAGTACAGGTCTATTTAGGGTATGTGGTATATGGCATGAAAAATGCACATGCATCATTGATACCAACCCATAGCTTGTGATTCCCAGTAGATTCCCAATGTATTCCTGCACATGATGGTTAGAATTTGTTCTTCATATTTGCAGTGCATAATTTTCAATTCTAACTGTTTATGACTATTTACAAAAAAAAAAATAATAATAATTTGAAGCTCCCACTTAATGATTACCCGGGGTGAAAAGATGTATTATGTTTTTCAGCTCTGTTCATGCTTGTTGATGACAGCAAAATTTGATGGGTTGATTAAATTCTGATGATATGAATATTACACTCATATATCAGATCAGTGGTGCTAAACGAACAGTTGTCAGGTTCATTAGGTTTGTCATGATAGTAATATAAAAAAAAATTCATTGCCAGCACTTCAGTGGTCCAGATCTGTTTCTTCTTTCTTTCTTTCTTTCTTTCTTTCTTTCTTTCTTTCTTTCTTTCTTTCTTTCTTTCTTTCTTTCTTTCTTTCTTTCTTTCTTTCTTTCTTTCTTTCTTTCTTTCTTTCTTTCTTTCTTTCTTATATATATGTGTGTGTGTGTGTGTGTGTGTGTGTGTGTGTGTGTGTGTGTGTGTGTGTGTGTGTGTGTGTGTGTGTGTGTGTGTGTGTGCGCGCGCGCGCGCGTGTTTATTATAAATAGTATTTATGCATATATATTTTTATTACATATATTGTATTTATTGTATACATATATTTATTTTTTATTATTGTTTGTTAACAAAAATCACACCGAATCTGATATTTTAAATTCTGAAAATATATCATAATAATAATACTATTATTATAATATATGTAATTATTTGTATTATTATTGTTATTATTGATAATATTTATGCTTATATTAATAATTTATTATATATAGACATATTTATTTGTATTATTGTTTTTTATCACAAAAATCACACTGAATCTAATATTTTAAATTCTGAAAATATATAATAATAATAATAATATACAGTATGTATTTATTGCCATTTATTATAAATTTGTTTATTATTTTGTGAGCAAGAATCACATTAAGTCTGATATTTTCAGTTCTGAACAGACGTACATAAATAAATAAATAAATAAATAATGACATCAGAGTGAACAGTGACATCAGAATGATTTTTTTTATGTCAATCTAACTTGTTGTCATATATCATAATTGTGCATAATATTAAATGATATTATGAAATTTTGTTGTTAATAATATTGTGACAAATATACCAGGATAGAGTGACACCATTACAATGAGAGTCCCAAAAACAAGCACAGTCCCAAGCTTTTCACTAGTGATTATCCTGAACTGTGACATGATGCATGATGGAGTTTCTGCAAGTGTCAAGCGAGTTTAAACACAAGTTCATTGTGTCTGATATGGGCCACATTAATGATGTCATGTGAACAACCTTAAATGTACTGAATCCTGTGGTCTAAAAGTTGCCAGTGATCGGTTGCTGTGTTTCAGAGCACCGTCGATAAACTGATCAAGAAGACTAACCTGGCGCTGGTCATCGGCACTCATTCCTGGAGAGAGCAGTTCGTGGATGCAGTGACCGTCAGTGCAGGTCTGTCTGTCTGTCTGTCTGTCTGTCTGTCTGTCTGTCTGTCTGTCTGTCTGTCTGTCTGTCTGTCTGTCTGTCTGTCTGTCTGTCTCACACACCTTTGTGTTCTTCAACAGTGTGCTGGATGTCTCTTTTGAAACAGGAATACATTGTATGAGTCACACTGTATAAATGTCATTCCCTCAGCGATACACAGACTTAATAAAACACATAATGAGGCTCTTTCATTCTCAAGCTACTCCTCTTAAAAGCTCAGTCTCAGAAGCTTCAGCAATACACAATAGCTCAGATAAAAAATGACTTGTTTTGTAAGCATTTGTGCACTTTTCTTTCATGGAACAGAAAAGAAGAGTGTTCAGTGTGCAATTTTCCATAACAACTTAAAATGCCTCATAAAAGTACCATAGAAATGGGCCGTACTGTTTATTTCAAATTCACACAATATTTATTTTGTTATGATGAAACGTGTAAAAAATGGTTTGGATTGAAGGATATAAGGTTGTGTGTGTATGGAGGTGCATGTAGAGTAAGTGATGTGAGACTGTCATCTGGTGGTTAGTTGTGTTAATGACCGCGCATGTAAAACTGTCCAGAATGTGGTTGTTGAAATCTTTAATTGTGCATGTCATCCTCAGGTGATGGAGACGATGATGAAGATGAGGGTCGAGAGGAGCGTCTCCCGTCCTGCTGCGATTACGTCATGCACTTCCTGACAGTGTTCTGGAAGGTTCTGTTCGCGTTCGTTCCGCCCACGGAGTACTGGAACGGCTGGGCCTGTTTCGTGGTGTCCATCATTGTGATTGGCCTGCTCACCGCGGTCATCGGAGACCTGGCGTCTCACTTCGGCTGCACTGTCGGCCTTCGGGACACTGTCACCGCTGTCGTGTTCGTGGCTCTGGGCACTTCTATCCCAGGTGTGCTTCAGGACATTTAATCCAGCATTTATGGGCACTTCAGCCACACTTTAAAACCTCTGAATGACACTACATTACATAAGTCAAGTCAAGTCAAGTTTATTTGTATAGCGCTTTTCACAATACAGATTGTATCAAAGCAGCTTCACAGTATTAAATTAAAATAATACAACAAAGTTTTTTCAAGAGGAATTTATTGATTGATAAAATTTAATTAAATATCCCCAAAATATCCCCAACTGAGCAAGCCAAAGGCAACAGTGGCAAGGAACCGAAAAACTCCATCAAGTGACCTAATGGTGTCCTAAAACTCCATCAGGTGACCTAATGGAGAAAAAAAACCTTGGGAGAACCCAGGCTCAGTCGGGGGCCAGTTCTCCTCTGGCATTTATGAGCTAGAGGCCGGATTGTAGTTTGAACTGTAGGATTATATGAATGCCTGGCTGAAGAGATGCGACTTTAATCTAGTTTTAAACTGGGAGAGCGAGTCTGAGCAACGAACAGTATCAGGAAGACTATTCCAGAGTTTTGGAGCCAAATGTGAAAATGCTCTCCCTCCTTTGGTGGTTCTGGATATCCTAGGTATGACCAAAAGCCTTGAATTTAGTGATCTTAAAGAGCGCGATGGATTATAGGGTGATAGAAGATCCGTTAAATAGACTGGAGCTAAGCCGTTTAGGGCTTTATAAGTCAGTAGCAATACCTTGTAATTAATACGGAACTTTATAGGTAACCAATGCAGTGATGATAAAATCGGTGTTATATGATCATATTTTCTTGATCTCGTAAGAACTCTAGCGGCGGCATTTTGGACTAACTGTAGCTTGTTTATTGAGGATGCAGGACAACCAGCTAATAAAGCATTACAGTAATCCAGTCTCGAGGTCATGAATGCATGAACTAACTTTTCTGCATCAGAAACTGATTGCATATTACGTAGCTTAGCAATGTTTCTAAGGTGGAAAAAGGCTGTTTTTGTAACATATGAAATATGATTTTCGTAAACATAACACAGCATAAATGCAAGATGAATTTATTGGGAACAAAAATGCACAAACATATTTAAACATACTATATTGTCAGATTTATTTAATTTTTTACATTTACTTATTATGATCAACGTACAGTATATCAGTGAGATTTTTTTGAAAGAAGTCTCTTCTGCTCACCAAGGCTGCATTTATTTGAACAAAAATACAGTAAAAACAGTGATACTGTGAAATATTATTATAATTTAAATTAACTTAATTGGTAACACATTACAATAAGGTTCGTTAGTTAACATTAGTTAACTACATTAGTTAGCATGAACTAATAATGAACTGCACTTATACAGCATTTTTTAATCTTTGTTAATGTTAATTTCAACATTTACTAATACTTTATTAAAATCTTTTTAACATTAGTTAATGTACCGCGAACTAACATGAATAAACAATGAACAGCTGTATTTTTATTAACTAACGTTAACAAAGATGAACAAATACAGTAACAAATGCATTGCTCATGGGTAGTTCATGTTAGTTAATACATTAACTAATGTTAACTAATGAACCTTATTGTAAAGTGTTACCACTTAATTTAATTAATTTTTTTTATTTGAATATATGTTGCATCATTACTCCAGTCTTCAGCGTCACATGATCCTTCAGAAATCCGTCTAATATGCTGATTTGCTGCTCAAGAAACATTTATGTTTATTATCAGTGTTGAAAACAGTTGTGCTGCTTCATATTTGTGTGGAAACCGTAATACAGTTTATTTTTTAGGATTCTTTTATGAACAGAAAGTTCAAAAGAACAGCATATATTTGAAGTAGTAATCTTTTGTAATATTATAAATGTCTTTACTGTCCGTTTTTTATCAGTTTAATGCATCCCAGCTAAAACAAATTAAAAATATATTAATTTCTTTCGTTTTTTTTTTTATTACCCCAAACTTTGAATGGTAGTGCATATAGTTTTATATCACAATTTAGTAAAAAAAAATAAAAAAAATTTTTATTAATAATAATAATATGAAATCTAAATTTCTAATGTGTGTAGATCTAATTATATTATATTATATTATATTATATTATATTATATTATATTATATTATATTATATTATATTATATTATATTATATTATATTATTAAAAAAAGTTGCTGTTTGGATTTAAATAGGCAATTGATTACGAGTATATTATTGGATCATTATTACAGTGATCGCACATTGAAAGTCTTTGGGAAAATGTATGCACCTTTTCATGGAAATATCATCACAACATTTATTTCCATCAAGAGGTGCATACATTTTTGGTCAAGATCTTGTATTGTCAATGCAAGAGTCCAGCACTCTGTAAAGTCTCCTCCAGCACATCCCAAAGACTTTCAATGAATTCAAGATCTGGACTCAGAGGAGCCGATTCATGTGTGAAACTGATTCTTCATTCTCCTCTCAAACATTCTTTCACAGTTTGAGCCTGATGAATCTTGACACTGGACATATTCATCCTGGAATATGCCCATAATGTGTCTTCCTACAAATATTGGCCAGTTTATCGGCCTTGTCCATATATAAGTCGACCACTAATGCCTATATTTTCTCATGCTCTTTATCTCTCTTTTTCAGACACATTCGCCAGTAAAGTCGCCGCTACTCAGGATCAGTACGCAGACGCCTCCATCGGAAACGTCACCGGCAGCAATGCCGTCAACGTGTTTCTGGGTATCGGCGTGGCCTGGTCCGTGGCGGCCGTGTACTGGGCCATCAAGGGCAAGAAGTTTAACGTGGACCCCGGATCATTGGCCTTCTCCGTCACACTCTTCACTATTTTTGCCTTCGTCTGCATGGCGGTACTACTGTTCCGGCGGCGACCGTCAATCGGGGGAGAGCTGGGCGGCCCTCGAGTCTCGCGTATACTCACTACACTCCTCTTTCTGGGTCTGTGGTTCCTCTATATCCTCTTCTCCAGCCTTGAGGCCTACTGCCACATCGAGGGCTTCTGAACAGCCCTGCGGAGAGAGGGAGGGGGAGGGGGGGGGAGGCTCGGAGCCAAGAAGCTACACACATCAACACACAAATTTGCACACACACTTACAAAACACGTATTTGGTAAAGCAAGGATCGTTCAAGTTAGATGTATCGAAGAACCCTGGTAGAAAATTGGTGGAAGGTGGAAGAAGTTCAGAGAAAAACAACAAGAGATGGACAATGTTTGAGAGAGATGAAAGAAGAGGAGTTTATGAATGCAAAGCATGTTGCAAAAGAGGGCATAAAAGAGTGTAAAGCACTAGAACAAAAGAGGGAGCGATGATGTAAAATAGTCTTTTCGTCTCTCGAGCTCATGGGCAGAACTGACGACTTTTGTTTAGCACTGCAGACATTGTGACATAACAGGCTTTTTAACGGTTCAAGGGCACAACACATCAGAGTAAAGAGAAAAGGAAACGCCAACTATAGCGATGGCATTTTAGATGCTAATGAAAATGCCCAGCAATAGAGTTGCTTAACAGATCAGCAGTTTTTGCTTGGGCTGTGTTCATCATTCTGTACTAAAGCAGTTCTTTACGATCGCTGCTTGACAGATCGTACAATATATGACTCCAGAGTAAAATGCAAGACGGACTTTCAAGCATGCAAAATTACTTAAGACCCTGCCTGCAATGAATATGCACAGCAGGATATGATGTCATGCTCTAGGGCTTCTTGTTTTAATAAGTAATAAAACATAAATAACTAATAATAATGCAGTCTAGTGTGACCGCACCACCTAACAGTCACAAATTAAATTGAAATGGTACTGTACAACTAATGTTTCAGCTTGAGTGATTGATGTCGGACTGCTCGTTCATCAGAGCCAACACTAATTCAGTTTTACAGTAACGTGACAGGAATGCTAAATAACGAAATATTTGTTTTGCATAAATATTGTCCGGAAATCTGTCATTAGTGATCATGAGACACTAAGCGATCAAAGACTTTTAATTGTGCCCTACAGTGACAAAATAAAAAATGTTTAACGATACCAGAATTTCGTATTAGGCAGCAAAATAGTGGCAAAAAAGAGTCTAAAATAGGGCTGCGTCAGCTCATGGACGGAAGAATGATTGAAGATGGAACTAGAAAGTTATTCATCAAACTTCAGACTCAGTATTCTACTAGTTTAAAGACATTGGATCCAGATATTTTCATTTAGTTTTACACAAACACTTCAACGTCTCACACAGTGTTATGACTGGGACCTTCTGAAATGGAACACTACTCTCGATGACATCATAATGATTTGAATCTTCAATTGTTACATTCATTCTGCACTTTCTGTTGCCTAGAGACAATGGAACTCTCTTGATGACATCATGACGATTTGAATCTTCAATTGTTCATTCTGCGCTTTCTGCTGCCCGGAGACAATGGAACTCTCTCTATGTCCACTTCTAAAAGTGTCAATGTAAAAAAATCCCACCGGAAAACACCCGCCGTCATCTCCATATCTCCAAGCCTATCCTGGGATGTGCGTGAAACTGTTTTCCTCTCTTTAGAATGAGACCACTGCAGTGTTCAGAGTATGCTAGGAATAAAAGACGTCTCCATCGAATGGAGTTCAGTCCAATCAAAGTAACTGAGAGTTTATCTTCTTCTTAATACAGGTTTATTAGGAGGATGAATGATTTGGATGGTAACTTTATTAGGGTGTGATCACGTTTATTTGATGCATCCAAGTTCTCATAACAAAACACTAAAGTTGTACAGATTCGCCATTGTGTAAAGCTGTCTGGGGCTTCTAACAATTAATGATTTAAAGAGCTGCGCATTGATTGGTTCTTTATAAACTCTTTAGCAGGCTCATTATGCGTGGTGCTGAAAGCTGATTGGTCCTTGAATTGTCTGGTCCCTGACAGATTCACAATAAAATGTTGTTTACTCGTAGAGCACTCAGGATTGTGTGTATATGTACGTTAAGGGGATTCTAAGCGTTTTTATGTCGTCGGCTCATCTGTCCGGTCTGTAGATGTTTGTAAAAAGCTGTGTGATGTGTGTGTATCTGTGCTAGACTTTTGTCTGTGGTCTAGTCAATCGAAATGCATGATTGAGTAGATATCGGCAGATCTATAATGGCATGCGTTGACTCTGAAGACATGCATGAATTTGAAGTTTACAATGTTTGTTTACTAAAAGGGACGACAGATTCTGCGACTACAATGATGGCTGCCAGATCTCTTTTATGATATTTTAGTGTGAGATCAATACTTAATTAAGAACATTTAATTTATTGAAGAGCAGATCAGGATTTCTTATTATTTTCAAGAACAAAAAAAGCACCATTGATCTGTGTTTTCACGTGGCAAGCTTTGCTTTGCCTCACATTTTCATATTTCTCACGTTGAACAACGTTCATGCCTTTGATTGCATTACGGCAGAGAGAAATATGTTCTCTGACTTAGATGTTGTGTGAATGATAAAGCATGAAATCTTGTTTTATACTCGCTCAACATCAGCATCAACTTCAACTGGCTTAAACGGACTGTTAAAACACATCAGTAGAAAAATTGTTCAATGGGGGTTCGAATTTAGAAAATGTAGGAAAATGTTGCTTTTCTTTGACAGAGATTTTCATATTTGAAACCCTGAAGGACGGGGTCAATCTTAGATGAGCAGAATCCCAAATCTGTTATTGCCTTAAGAGACTTAGCTAATAACATTTCATAATTGTGTTGTGTTACGTTTTAGTGTGTTCATGTTTTCTCTGAGTACAACAGAAACCAAATTGATTGAGACAAAGCGTGCAATACGTGACAGTAAACCCTTCAGTAATACTTGGTGCCTATCCTGACCCTTTTTGCTTGCTTCCAGGTTTCCTTTAGTGCATGTTGGCTTTTTCTTCTTAACACTACGAAGAGAACGTGCAATAAA
Organism: Leuciscus leuciscus; assembly: GCF_965113295.1. Classification (NCBI taxonomy): domain Eukaryota; kingdom Metazoa; phylum Chordata; class Actinopteri; order Cypriniformes; family Leuciscidae; genus Leuciscus; species Leuciscus leuciscus. Next base: position 10,202,631 of record NC_138733.1, on the reverse strand, counting down.
TCCGACAAATGACAAGGAGCGTGATAGAGATTTTCTGAAAGTTAATGGGTTTTAATTTTATTCAGTTTCATCATCAGTGATCTTGTGTTTTTGTGGAATCGAGCTGGAGTTTATCGGAAGAAATCACCCATTGCCCTGAATGTCAGATGTTTACTCTTTTTACAACTCTGTTAAAGTCGAACGCTTTGTAAAACTTTTTTGGAATACGACATTTTCAGTAGGTGATTTTTCTATTTCCAAGTGTTCTCAAATTGATAGGAAGCTCAATAGTTCTTGATGTAATGGTTTTTGATAACTATTTCCAAGATGTTTAGATATTTTCAGTAGGTTTACTTGGGTTGTAAGAAATCACCATATATGTTGTATGATAATTCAGACTCCATTTGCAGTGTTTATTAGTGCAGTAAATACATGCTGCACACTCTATCTATCTATCTATCTATCTATCTATCTATCTATCTATCTATCTATCTATCTATCTATCTGTCTGTCTGTCTGTCTGTCTGTCTGTCTATCTTTCATGTGTTTTTGAATTGCAAGTAACATGTCTCTGTAAAACAGTTTCTTGTGCACTGGGCCAAAGGCTATTTTTATTTATTAATTCATTTACAAGGAATTTAACTCATGTTAACAGAGTAAAAATACACTGTAGCTGTGACTGTCTTGTCTGTTTACCGTGTTAAGGGCATGTTGTTCATTGAGAAAAGGCCATCTTGGCTTTTTCCAACACATGTCTGGTGATGATGTTGCATATCTGAGCGGTTCATTACTGTAAATGTGAAGCTGTACATGTGCCTCTAATGTGCAAAATGCATGATGTACCTGTTTGTAGGCATGAGCTGTTATTAGTGTCAAAGTTTACATTTACTGTATTATCCCATCTTTCGTTTCTTATTTAGCATTTTTATTTTTATTTTACTTGCAGGTATTTTTGTACCCTTTCACACAATATTAATGATCCTCCTTGTTTTAGAATAGAATTGGAAGTGAGGAAGATATTGACAAACAGTGTTACACTTAATTTCTTTTCTGCCTAGAGAAATGTGAAAAATAGGTATTACTTTTCATGTTATGAATCTGTCTTGTCCTCAGAGTTTTGTATGTTGTATGTGTCGACCTCAAACTGGTCTTGCTCCCTGCCTTGTTTTTGTGCACTTCTGTCTGTGATCATTCTCTTTCTGCCTGTTAAATTACTTTAATAATGTGTCAGAAATGATGTGACATTATATATCAAATACTGTAATAATTCACTAGAAAGTAATATATAAGGATTTTATGTTTGTATGTTTTTGTTCATTTTGTTATGTCAGTAACAGAAAAAGTCAAGACAAAACTAAAGGCTGAGGACATTTGTTTGGAAGAAAATGGCATGATGTGTTCTGTGTCCTAATTAAGAAGAAAAAAATAATGATGTAGCTGTTAGAGCTCAAGCAGACCTTATTGAATATAGTTTATTTATTTTAAACATGTACTGTCCTTGAGTGGTTTGTAACATCTATATATAACACATCAAAACTCAAATTATTGGATCTCCGTATGTAAAGGCTGCTGTCGGTCTATTACTGTTAATTTGTATATACAATCATGCAAATAGGACAGTAAAATGTACAGATCAGATAATTCACTCATCTTTCAAATAAATCCAGCAGTTGTAATGCCATCTAGTGATCACAAAAGTCAAGTTCAGAGAACTGTGTCGTGGTAAGTTTTGATAGCATCATTATGTTCAATACTGACAGTTTGCCATTCCAGTAAACTTTCTTTTTTTCATCAAAAAATAATAAAAATAGAGAAACTAAACTATTTTAAGGTTCATAAATGGCACTTACGAGTGTAAAATGTATATTTCTGTTATTATTTCTTGTTTAGTGCATCTTTACTGTCCTCAGCTAAAGTATGACTGTTTTTACTTGAACTGTTTTCATGTTTAAAACTCACTATTCTTTAAAAACTGAAAACACAACACTTGCTTTGTATACTGCTTTGACTTACAGTTTTAAAGCCTGTAGCTTCAAAAAAAGTAAAAAGAAAAGATGTGTGTGAGTTTTTGGCTGTATGTTTGTAATTGAATTTCATCATCTGGACCCTTATTCAACATCATCTTGATCTGAAATTAAGAGGTAGGCTATACCATGTTTTGTTCTTTCGGATCTAATCCATTAACAAATATAGAGCAAGACTTAATGACAACCTCCTTTAGAAATACAAAACAAATAGATATGTGGTTTTTGAACTGTAAACAGACAAATTTTACCACATTCTGTATCAGTTGGGTTACTAATGGGCATACCAACCGATGACAACACCTCTCTACATAAGGATATGACACCAGAATTAATTGAAGAAAATAGAGATAATTCCTTAAGAGTCACAGGAAAATTATAAAGAGTAAAAGAAACTCATCATACGTCATCCGCGACAAACCGAGTGACCCGAGCCATGGGTACCGGTGACATCACGCATCGGACCCCGGCACGCGCCACCGCGGAAAGTCCAATCACAGCTCGCGCTTCACACTCATGAGCGCGTGCTACAAACCGCCGCCTCCCCGGCTTCCATTCAAACCCTCCCGACCAGTGTTTATAGTAGTCAGTCAGCGTGACTTCACAGGTGAGCGGCTGCGTGTAAAAAGTGAAATATTCTCTCTCCGGATACGAATTAAGGTCAGTGTGCGATTTATACGATGACTTTAAACGGGGTCGATGTTTAAATGAATATCTGTCTGTCATCTTTGTGGCGCGAGCGGGTGAGGGTCTGACACTTCATGATTCTAGCACTTTCTAAACTATCTAAAGACGTTTAAAAGACGTTTAAAACAGACCCCCAATATGTTTTAGTGATTCTTTTCTATACATTTATGTAGACCTTTAATAAAGTGATACATAATTAAAATACTTATGGCTTGTTCGTTGTTGATATACCGTCCAATACTGAAATCGTTTGATACACGTTACACGTTACGTTACTTCTCAACTGAAAGCGAATTATGTTCACGAGCGTCTATTTACTAACCTTAGCAGTTGCTTAAATGTTTGAAAATGCTGTTGAAATGTACCTATTTGGGGGGGAAATGCAGTTTAAAACCACTCAACCTTTTCATTTCCATCTCCAAGTCGAGGCATTTAAACAAATAAAAGGTTAATGTGCTTGAAGAGAGATTATCTTCATGAGACTCTTCTGAGTTTAAAGTTGGTTTACCTCATTCTTTCAGAGTGAGTCTGGGATTCATATTGCTGTAATAAGGAATCAAATTATGATTAGGAATGGCACACAGAGACGCTTTTGTGTCTTGTTGAGTGGGAGAGGTCATGAGTTTGAGCTGTGGCAGGTATTTAGTGTCTGTAAACACCAAGCTTTTTTCAACTTATGTCATTATTGTGCCTTTGCTTTAATAAGCCTATTCAGTTTCTTAAGCTTTGCTGCATTCTTAACGGTTGAGCTTGTATATTTTAGTTTTCAGTGTTTGAATTCATTAAATGGTGTCTGATCCAGTTCTGTTCTCTCATTCTCATGCACATCCTGGTTTGCTGACACAACACAAGCTCGGATGATTCATGAATGAACTGTTGCCATGACAAACATGTTAGTCAGTTCTCCATCACTCAAGTTCTGATTGTGTTTTATATGCACTGATACTTAATTACTCTGCCGATACCGATACCTGATTATTCAGAGTAATATCTGCCCATACTGATAGTTTGAAATATCTGCAGCAAACCACAGGGAACCCCCTCTATTACTATAGTATAAGATGTTGAAACAGCACAATCTATTATATTCAACTATTTATTTTCAGATGTAATAAATTATACTCAAATGTTTGTATGCAGCTCAGTTGCACATTAGGTAGTTTTCATAAACACTAAAAATGTAGGCTATTCAAACATGCATATAAAAATAACATTAAATAAATATAATAAAACAGTAAATAAGCTCCTCACTATAGGGTTTTCATAGCTGACTAACGATCTGTGAACATTGGGAGGTAAATGCCACGTTAAGCGACATTGTTCACAAGCTGCTTGTAACACTTATTGAGCAATTACATGAGACATGATTTATTTCGGTAGGGCTAATACTCCGAGTACAGGAGTTAAATCTTAACCAATTGTGAAATCTGGTTGCATCACACACATAAGGAGAATCTTCACAGATTTTATTCTTTCTGATCTCAAACCTGCACACACTACAAGATTTGAAAACCGTGGCGCATCACACACTACAAGATAATGATGCCAGATTTAGCACCTCACGTAATCTCACGGGGAAGCGGATGTAAACTTAATGGAGACTGTGTCGCGTCAGACATTATATGATGACACATTATAAAGGCAGTCTTGTTGTTACCACATGTCCACCAGTCGTTCCTCCATCCCCGTTGTCCGCTGGAGCCGAAAAGCTGCTTGTTGTTGTTTCGCTGTCGCCATTTCAAAAGTTCGGTCACTTCCGTCTCCTTGTAGACTTGTCTCTCATTGGCTATTGTGGAAGTGCTGACGTAATAATAGTTGTAATCATTCTGATTTAAAATCATATCAGATATGTTTGATATTGTCAGGTTGGCCCCGATGTGTCCGCGAGCAGTTCGGGAGCAGTACGCTCACATTACCAGATAATCTGGGCCGAACATCGGAACCGACCGATGCCATGGACGCAGTTTGTGCATAAATGGGGATTTATGTTGTTGTTGTTGTTTTTTTTACTATTGCACTTTTTTTGTTATTGGTACGTTATCTTGCCCTAAATTCAACCCAAGAGAGATTTTCTTAACACACAGTCTGAGTTGCAGTCTGAACACGTTTTTCCGCCCCCTTTTGATTGACAGCCGATAGTGAAAATACTTGCTTTTATCGTCCGATACCAATTATTGGCAGATACATCTGTGCTATTGAGCGGATGATATGAAAACGATCAAAACATTTCTCACATTTTAACCCTAATATATTATGCATAAAGAATGGTCTATTAAAGGGGTGGTATAAGATGTAAAATAAGTCTCTGATGTCCCCAGAGTGTGTATGTGAAGTTTTAGCTCAAAATACCCCACAGATATTTTTATATAGCATGTTAATATTGTCACTTTTTGAGGGTGAGCAAAAAAGCACCGTTTTGTGTCTGTTCCTTTAAATGCAAATGAGCTGCTGCTCCCGGCACAGTGGGCGGAGCTTAAACAGCTTGCACTCACTCAGACATGCACTTAAAATTTCAAAAACTTTTAGCCTTTTATGTTCAAACCGAATTCAGACATTGATGGAGAGACTCAAGAAGACGTGACAACATGTAGAAGCAACAGGACATTTCTGAATGGTTAGCCTAGTTGATGAATTTATGTTGCGTATGTGTAGTTATCTTCCAGTCATTGATTAGCATATTCTGTCTTGATAATCTATAAATCGTGTTCCGGGGGCGGGGTTATGTACATTTTAGGTTTGGTGATGTCACTAACCCTGGAGGAATGTCGTGTAGTCCCTACCAGCCTTTTGTTGTAGTCCTTAAAAAAGTGATTTCTTTAAAAGCAAAAATCTCCCTTTGCTTTGAACTTTGAGCGTCGTAACTTTGCAGATGTTGTTTATGCTCAAACAGCAACATTACACACTAACTAAAGTTAGAAAAGTGAGATCATAATCAACCAAAATTTGAATTGAGACATTATTTGAATGCCACTACCACAAATGTTTTTATTACGCTCATGTTGCAGTAATGCAGTGCAAACATTTTATAAAAAAGAAAAACAATTGTGCTCTGACAGGATTTGGGTGAAACGTGCTTTATTGTCATGAAAGTAATGTCATAAATGCTTTTTTCTTTATGCAAAATAACATTTTCCTCACCCGTCCTTTTTTGCCAGACACTGACTGCAGAAAACACACACAGATGAAGGCCACAGATGCTCATAAATAGGGCACAACGATGCACACAGTAAAGCAGACACATTCTCTGTGTTGCTTCACACAACATGACTCTCTCGCTCTCCCTCTGTTTCTCTCACTCAACCTCTTCTTCAATCCTGCATGAATGTTGGTGGTATCAAACAATGATCCTTTCATTGGAAAGAGGAAGTAAATCTCGCCTCTCTTCACATAATGAATAGCAGCGATTTCAGATTTATCACACAAAACCATTTTCATCATAAATACAGAACACGACATTCAGCTCATGTTGTTGTGCAATGCTCTTACATGCTGCATTAGATTTGCTGGTTAAGAGCGTTCAGACTTGAGCTTGAATAGGCCTAACTCTCGCTTTATGTACTATGAAAAGACAGCTGTGACTCACACTCAACGCTCAGAAAAAGATGAGTGTGGGGCGATGTACAGAAAAACGAATGATGAAGAGGCTAAAAATGTGTCGAGGACATCAAGGAACGGTTTACCCAAATATAACAGTTCAATCCAATGCCATATTATTTTAAGACAAAAGGACGTCTTAAGCAGAAAAAATTATTTTGTTTTCGTAACAAGGAAAGTGGATAGACAAACTCTTAAAAACACCAGAAAACTGAAGAAGAATCTCATAAATAATGTTACTTAACACTGTGCATGACAAAAAGGCGCCATTATTTTATTGAACTGAACTGCAAATAAGATTGGAGACTTAGCATTGATTAACAGCTTAAATCATAGTGTTTCTCCCACAAAGCTAAAGTGTTGTACAAGTGCACAAAACAATAGTACACACAACTTTTAATGGTGCTTTTTTCTTCCTTACGAGCTTGACTGTAATCTTAAAATTGAATATAATATCACCATCCACTTTCATTATGCATCTCACAGGAAGATACAAATTATAATATCTACGTTACAAAACCTTATTTTTAAAACTTTATATTCTGGATAGCAGAGCAGAGTTGGGCAGCGGCGGATGATCTGTCAGCCATTTGCTGACATTCACTGAGTTATTCATGAGATCCTTGAGAATGTATGAAAGGGATATTTTTACAGACACTGATGAGTGAGTGTGAATTATAAATGACATCTGCAGGAATAGCTTCCGTAGATCTCGCTCGGTGGGCGTTGCGTGCATGAATGCAGTACCTCTGAAATATTCCTGGATATTTGATCTGCTGTGCATATATATATGCAAACACTGAGGATTAGGCCTATTTGACTGTAATACTCATATTGGTTCTGTATTCTTTTAGCTTACTGCTTGACACCATTTATGATCATAGCCTATATGTGTCCCTGGACCACAAAACCAGTCACATGGGTAAATAAGCTTTGAATAAATAAATCCTTTGCTAGGATAGGACAATATTTGGCCAAGATACAACTGAGGCTGCAAAAAAATCGAAACATTGAGAAAATCACCTTTAAAGTTGTCCATTTATGTTCGTAATTGTGCTGCATTCACTTAAAAAAAATTTGTTTTATATATTTAAGGTAGGCAATTTACAAAATATCTTCATGGAACATGATCTTTACGTAATATCCTAATGATTTTTGGCATAAAAGAAAAATCTATAATTTTGACCCATACAATGTTTTGTTGGCTATTGCCAGTATGTGCTTTCGATCTTCTTTCTGATCTGAATGTTGTGTGTAAAACACTTTGAGTTTGAGTCCAAGCGTCTAGAACGCAACTGAATGTTTTTTCAAGCGTCTCCATATTTGAAAAACCACAGAAAGCTGCTTTTAAACACGAAATGATGAAATATTTATGTACGTATTTACAGCGGGTCTATTCGCACGGGATTAGTATTACCTGAGGTCATTTTTCCGGACCTTTTTACTCAAGGTAAAAGTCGCCGTAAGCTTTACTGACATTGTCCGTAATGATTACTGATATGGCACATTCGGACGGGACTAAAATCACAGAGAAGCTCTGGTAATAATTACTTTGCCCCACCTCTCCATGTCAAACTAGTCCCGTCCGAATAGGGCTTAAGAGTGTATTTATGTGATTTGTGATTGTATGTAATGATGGGAGGCTGGTTGTGATGGGCAATATGGGCAAAAATAGCCATCCGGTGTATTGATCCCTTGTGTTATTAGTCAGACATGTCAATCTTATTATTATTATTATTAATACAGGATTTAATTTAGGGACCTGTGTGGCTTCAGGACCACGGACAGCTTCAGCCAGTGACATAACCCCCCACTTCCCCAAACACACCACTACACATTCATGTCATACATATTCACTATTCAATATATTCATATTTTGATATTGACATTTATTTTTATATTTTAATTTATTATTATTTTTTGGTTAAATTCGAGCAATTTTATTATGTGTTTTTGTCATTTTTATTAGTTTTTGTTTTTAAAAAATATTTCTAAATTATTTTAACTTCATGCCATTGTACCTTGATTGTGTCGAGGCCTCGGTTCCAGTTATTTTAGTTGTACAAAAACAAAAAAAGCTGTCCGTTATGCTGCTTGATATTGCAAACTGTTTCTTGTTATCACATTATTTTAATTCATTGTCGTAATCATAAACACACTGGTTTGTAGCACAAATTATTTGATCATTTGCAGCATTTTGTTATTCTTCCCGTTATTTACCTATAGTGGCAAATGAATCGGAAGTGCCCACACAACCACAGAAAATAGCTTACTGAATGCCAACAATTGATGTAATTAATTAATGACAATCTTTCATTTTTAAGGAATAACCCCCCCAAAAAATTTATAAAAATAAATAATAATAATAATAATAATAATATTCAATCATTATTCATTCATGAAATTAAGTCGTTATTCACTTATAATCTCCCACTTAAATTTGCCATTTAAAGGCAAATCGCATTGGTTCTTGTGTGTCACATGATTGATCAGTGTCATCTGTGAAAGTGATAGAATGACTTAAATTTTAGTCAGTTCCTCACACAAAGCTCATGTGCCCTTAGAAGACTTTGAATGAAGCACACAAGTTGTGTTTTTTCCACTTTAAAATGCCCTAGTATGGAAAACATTACAATTGTTATATTGTATAATATACTGTATCTTCTTTTGTGTTCCATGCAAACAATAACAGCATGTGAGTTTAGTCAAGGTCGCTTTAAAGGGATTGTTCACCCAAAAAATGAAAATTGTCATAATTTACTCACCCTCAAGTTGTTCCAAACCTGAATGAGTTTCTGTCTTCTGTTGAACACAAAATAATATATTTGAAGGATTTTGGGAACCAGACAGTTGTTGGACCCCATTGACTTCCATAGTATATATATATATATATATTTTTTTTTTTTTTTTTTTTCTACTATGGAAGTCAATAGGGTCTGTCAACTGTTTAGTTCCCAACATTCTTCAAAATATCTTCTTTTTTGTCCAAATATTTGGTTTTTATGGTTTTAGTTAACAGAAATAATCCTGACCCACGCTCACAAAAACTCATACACATGCTTAGTTTCAATGTCACCTTTCACCCACTTTTGGATTTGTGCAGAAATCTGGGCTGTTGTTAGACGTTACACACACCTCTATATTTACCACTTTCAAATCTGCTCTCCTCTCACGGATGGGGTCACATGGGTCAAATCTAACAAGTAACCGCCCATGATCTTTTGGTTTTTGGTTTATGATCATTTCAATGTCCTGATGCTGTTCGGTCAGTGTTAGTGTGTGTTTAACAGCATGTAAGACTAACTGCTTGTTTTTCTTGTTTTAGAAACAAAGCTTCACTGACACATCGCAGAGGAGAAGAAAAGAAGAGGAGGAAGTGACATCATTATTTCTACTTCATTCTGTCAGTATGAGGCTGAAGCAGGATGTGAGTCCAGTAGTGGTCGTCATATTCAGATTGGTGGTTTGGCTTTACTCTCTCATCTCGTACCTGCCGTACCTGTTGCTGAGATCGTCCGAACTGCAGTCGTTCTCCGAGTGTTCGCGGAGGGTGAAAGGCCGTTCCCTGAGCGCACACCCGTCGGGACCGTACCGGGATGTCGGAGCGCTGAGGGCGTTGGCAGTGTGCCTACAGCCCGGGGTGAACACACTCGATCGGGTGTTTGAATCAACCGTGAGCCGCTATCCTGACCTCGACTGCCTGGGCACCAGAGAGTTGCTGAGCGAGGAGGAGGAAGGTCAGGAGGATGGAAGAGTCTTCAAGAAGGTGTGTATCGTCTGAAAGTCCATGCTATGCTTTGAAGTACCCCCCCCCCCCCCGTCATTACTCCAGTCTTCAGTGTCACATGATCCTTCAGAAATCAGTATAATATGATGATTTGCTGTTCAGTTATTATCAGTTATTTTTGGGGCTCAATTAAAAATAATTGTTTTTTTTATTATTAATGTTGAAAACTTGAACATTGAAATTCCCTCAGAATTCTTTGACGAATAGAAAGTTCAAGACAAGAACAGCATTTATTTTATTTAAATCTTTTTTTTAACATTGCAAATGTCTTTACTGTCACTTTTGATCAATTTAATGCATCCTTGCTGAATAAAAGCATTAATTGAATAAATTACACTTTAAAATATATTCACATAGACATAGTTCACATAGTTTTCTTAAATTGTAATAATATTTCACAATAATACAGTTTTTACTGTATTTTTGCCTGTGGTCAAATTAATGCAGCCTTGATGAGCAGAAGATAATATAAAATAAAATCTTAATGAATCTAAAGTTTTGACCGATAGTGTGTATTCAAATATTGGATACATTTAATAAACATTATATATTAAAAAATTGGGCCTAAAGTTAATGAGCTGATGTCATAAATGTGATGATTTCTGAATTACATGTTTTGATAACTTTATAAATGGTCTGAGTGAGTTGGACCAATAAGGGAGGTCCGTTTTGTGTTGCGTGGGTGTGTGTGTGTGTGTGTGTGTGTGTGTGTGTCATAATACATTAAACTCTGTTTTCGAAAGCACAGAGAAAATCTTGTTTTCCATGTCATGACCCGTTTAAGTCAAGCAGCCTGTAACAGACGGACCTGCAGCATGTGAATGATCTCTCAGTTCTGATGGTAATCCTATTGTCCAGCGCTGGAGCAGCTCATGTAGTAATACTGCTCTCCTGTGTTGCTGCTGTTACTCAACTAAAGCTGCCAAACATGTGCTGCTGTTGTGCAAGATAAAAAGGGCTTGATTATGCATCCCAAACAACTGCTGCTGGATGTTTCTTTCTGCTGGGTGATTTGCTTTTGTTCTAACATTGTTTAAGAGAGCGCTCTATTTGTACACTATTCTGGTTTGAACATCCAAAACGCAAACCTGAGACCTGATGCACTTTTGGTGCATTTTATTCTTTATTTTATTTTCCATCCTCTTTTGAATTCATCAGGCTGCTTTTATATCTGTATCTTCAAGATGATTATTATGTAAATTACTGGAAATTCTTTGGATGTAAAAATAATGACAACTTCCTATCCTTACAAAGTTTCTGGATTATGAACAGGCATCGATATATATAAATGTTGAAATAGACCGTGGAGGGATTTTTCAAGTTAATTTGTCCTGTGCACATAAAAAAAAAAAAAAAATCATGACAAACTTTACATTTAAATGCTTATAAAGATGCATGGGTATTATATAGCAATACATTACAGGAGAGAGAAAAAATATAATTATACTGTTCTCAATAATAATACTACTTTGTGTTTGTAAAAGTTAAAGTATGTCTACATAGTACATTAATCTTGATCATATCAGAAAACAGATTTTTCTTGCTATTTTGAAGAGTTTGAACTATATATATTTTTTTTTTTATTAAGCAACATTACCCAGATCTTTAATTGTAAAGGTCAGACAAAGGGTTTAAAATGTACAACTATAGGTGCGTCCCCATTCGCTATTCTATGCCTTTTTGTAGTATAAATAGTGTGAGTAGTGTTCACTGTTATAACTTTTTGACAAATTTTTTTAATAAAAGATGTCCTGTGTCATAAATCGATGAATTTTGCTTAAAAACAATGAAAAATGCCCTAATCCCTGTTAGTAAAAAAAAAAAAAAAAAGGTCACCCCCAGATAAAAAATAGGAACAATCATACAACAAATGTTACTAGTTGTGTTTATAAGTAGCACTTCTTAACGTTCTAGAACGGTTTAGAACTTTCTGGAACTTTCTAGAACTGTTTAGAACTTTCTAGAACTGTTTTTCTAGAACAATCCAAATCTTGGTATACATATGCAGAGGAAGCTTTATAAGCAAACAACTCAACTTGATACTTTTTGATATTCGTTTAAGCAGTAATATAATGTGACATAAGCAGTAATGTTTGTTATATGGTTGTTCCCCTTTTTTATCTAGGGTTACCTTTTTTTAAACTTAGAGGAATTAGGGGCTTTTTCATTGTTTTTAAGCAAAAGTTCATCGATGTATGAGACAGGAAATCTTTAATTTGAAAAATAGTCAAAAAGTTATGACCCTAATGGTCACACTGGAAACTCCAAATGGAAATTCCCGGATGAAGTGTGGAATGTTGGACACTTCATGCTCTGAACTGTCACCGTTTTAATTACGTTGCAGAGAGGGGGGAGTTTTCAGACAAAATAACCTTATGAAGGTCATACACCACACAGTGTGTAAGTGTGTGTGCAAAGTGTATAGTGTATAATGTGGGACATAAGTGATGTTATGACTTTAAAAAACCTTGGCTAGTGAACTTTTGGAAAAAGATTAAACAAAATGCTTCTGAAATGTAATGTTGACTATGTATGAACCCTATAAATTCTCCATGACCTAGGCTGTGACTATATAATGAACCAATAGGAGGAGCTGTTGATCTGTACAATTGTAAAGTCTGGTACAGTGGCAGGGGACAAAAAGTTGAAGGACTGAACAGGTGGACTAGTTACCCTTTCATACTCTCTCTGTTTCTCTGCAGGTGATTTTGGGAGAGTATCGCTGGATGTCGTATGATCAGGTGTATAAAGAAGTGAGAGCGTTCGGGAGCGGTTTGGCTTCTCTAGGACAGAGACCTCTGAAAAACATTGCCATCATCTGCGAGACCAGAGAGGAGTGGATCATAGCGGCGCAAGCCTGTTTCATGTACAACTTCCCATGTGAGTCCCACGAACACGTACAAAACAAAAGAACATCTCTTGGGTTCAGCAAAGAGCCTTCTTATCAAGAGCCGGTTTTAGGCTGTTTGGGTTTCTTGAGTTGGTATAGGATTCTTTGTGGATTAAACGTTTTTTTTTAAAGAATCGGCACATACTTTAGATTGTGCAAACTCACTGCAACATGCCTCAAATCTTTTAGAAAATTGCAAATGCATAGAAACACCCAAGCGACTTCCCATAATGCCCTAACATTGTCATCTTCTACAGAAATGACAGAATTTCTAAGCTTTAGTCAATTTTATTTATTTATGCATCATAGAAAACACAGCATGGTACATACATAGGCACGCAATGTGACACTGTTGTTCATGTTAACATATGCACATCTCGACCCGCACATTTATGCTAGTCTACAGACAGATTTGTTTTATATTTGTGTTTATGATACACATGGGGCTAATACAGAGGTTTGTGTGTGTGTTTTGTATGGAGGTCAGATTGTCCTCATTGCACTGCTGTTATATAAACTCGCCATCCTCCCCTCCTCCTCCCCTCCTCCTCCTCCTCCTCTCTTTTCCTTGCCTTCCTTTTTTTCCTCTCACTTTCCCTCTAAAGTGTCTGATGGCGACGTGATTTTTCTCAGGTCTGGGGCCATCCCTAAACACACACTCACACACACTCAAACACAAAAATAAGGATGTCCCCTCAATGACTCACTCAAACACACACTCACTCATTCAAATACACACACACACAAACTCAAATACACACTCACAAACACTCAAACACAAAAATAAGGATGTCCCCTCAAGGACTCACTCGACAAACACACACTCACTCTCACACACACACACAGACACAAACTCAAACACACTGTCACACACACAAATATGTGTGAAAAATATATATATAAATAAAATGCATTATGTGTGTGTGTGTGTATATATATATATATATATATATATATATATATATATATATATATATATATATATATATATATTATATATAATGCAGTAAATTATATATAATGCAGTGTGTGTGTGTGTGTGTATGTATGTATATATATATATATATATATATACAGTATAATACAAATCATTTATAAATTAATATAAATGTATATATTATTTGTTTATTTTATTGTTTTTTGGAGACGTGTTATCATGAGATTTACCCCCTCGTGTCAGTGACATAATGTGTTCACACACACACACACACACACACACAGACTTCTATGTCTCTTTGGCTGACTTCTGCACCCTGGTGTTCCTGTCAACATCAGATGCTCACGTACTTGTTGTCATCCGGCCTACGTGTGTGTGTCTGTGTGTGTCTGTGTGTGTCTGTGTGTGTCTGTGTGTGTCTGTGTGTGTCTGTCTGTGTGTGTGTGTGTCTGTGTGTCTGTGTGTGTGTTTGTGTGTGTGTGTGAGTCACACAGAGAGTAGCTGTGTGTTAATATGTTGCAAACATGAATTGTTTTGTGTGTTTATGTTAGATAATGTGTGTGTGTGTGTGTGTGTGTGTGTGTGTGTGTGTGTGTGTGTGTGTGTGTGTGTGTGTGTGTGTGTGTGTGTGCGCTCTTACACGTTTAAGCTTATTTGCATGTGTGTGCCTGTTGATGTTTCCGTGGTGATCTCTTTTCTGTTTGTGTCTCACGGCTGAAGTGTCGCGCCCTCAGGCAGTGACGCAGACTGATGATGTCACAGAACGCAGCTCACGGACCCCCTATGTTCTCAGTGTGCTTTTGTCAGTGTGTGTTAATGTCTGTGGATGAGCTCAAAAGTAAAGGCACGTGGATTGTTTCATGTATGTTTGTCATGTGCAAAAATGTGCATATATCTATATGAATATTCATATGTGCATGATTAGCTTTGTTTACTGTGTGTGTTAAGTGTTTGTGCATGTGTGTTCTGGCTTGTGCTTGTTTGCCCTCATCCTGAACTTTTCACAGCCATGCGTGCGGCTGCTACTGATAACTGACACAGCTACACAACTGCATGCTCAAACTTAAGGGGAAAGTGTGTGTGTGTGTGTGTGTTTTATATATATGTACAGTGAGAAGTTTTTTAATTAATACAGAAATTAAATAGATTAAAAGTGATGGTAAAGACATTTATAATGTTATAAAAGATTTCAAATAAATCATGTCTCTCTATATACGTTCACAAAACGTCCCCACAAAGATGGTAATATCCAAATTCCAAGGAAAACAGCTTATAAATCATACTAAGTTATGTTTTTTGAAAATGTAAAATTGCAGAAAGTTTTCTATGATGGGTAGGTTTAGGGTTAGTGGATATAATATACGGTTTGTAGTATAAAAATCATGATGTCTCTTTAAAATCCCCATAAAACCTGAAGACCCGTGTGTGTGTGTGTGTGTGTGTGTGTGTGTGTGTGTGTGTGTGTGTGTGTGTGTGTGTGTGTGTGTGTGTGTGTGTGTGTGTGTGTGTGTGTGTGTGTGTGTGTGTGTGTGTGTGTGTGTGTGTGTGTGTGTGTTTTACAGTGGTAACTCTTTACTCTACTCTGGGAGGTCCTGCTATTGCTCATGGACTCAATGAAGCTGAAGTTTCCCACATCATCACCAGCAAAGACCTTCTGGAAACCAAACTCAAGGTGATCAGACACTCTGGACTGCAGTCAAAAACCTGACTAACAAAGCGTTTTATGTAGTAATCTTAACTGGTTTTACTCAGATATGATTTAATATGACTTTAAAAAAAAAAATCTAATGTAACTAAAAATGTTGCTGGCAAAGGATAAAGTAGTTACAGCATCTTCCAGCAGGGGCTAACTAGCCAAACTTTGACCCCTTGGACTTAAAGGAACACTTCACCCATTTGCATTCAACTTTGTATCGTTAGAAACCCAGTCATATTTTTGAATGGTCGTGCATTATTCCCTCATTTTCCCCTGAGACGGGAGAAATACGTATTTCAGTGTTGCAGTTCCTGCTTATCATGATGTAAAAATCGTCATTCTAAGCAGGAAGTCCCATATCTTTGTAGAGGGTTTGAGACTACAAACACCCGTTCCTCATTTTTCCCGAGGGTGGGACCCACTCACGCTACAGACCTATTACAGATCAGTGGGTGGGACTTCACTTGCAGAAACTAAAGGCATATTTCCGCCATCTTGTTTGGAAGCTAAGCTAACAGGCGCTGTCCAGCCAGATGTGAAGTTACGACTTGGGAGTGGCTTGCGGAGCTGTGCAATCTTGTCTTCCATACAAATGCGCCCTAAAGTTCCTTTCTGTCTTTCCTCGGTCAAGAAGGCACCAAAATCTACATTTTATGTTACATTTCGACTACATATATGACCCACTTTCAATAAAGATTAATGTTCCCATGGGTGAAATGCTCCTTTAACTGAGACCGCATGGGTACATCACAGCCTACTTTACATGACCCAACCAAATCCCAATAGATCAATCACATCTCTCCTACTGAATATTATATTTTGTTCTGAAATACATCACATTATGGCAGTTAAATACATGCACTAATGTTTTTGTCTGTCTGTATTTTGACACACAGAACATTTTGCTGGAGGTTCCGAGATTACGACACATCATCGTAGTTGAAGATAAGCTCAACAGCGGCTCTGAATACCCACGAGGCATCAGTGTCCACAGCATGGCGGCTGTGAAGAGACTTGGGGCCCATCCTGAGAATGGTACTAGTGTGTGTGTGTGTGAGTGTGAGGTCATTTTAGGTCATGTGAATGAGAAATCCTCCATCTGTGTCAAATTAAGGCCAGGGTCGAGGGTGTCCCTGACTCTTTCGCTCTGCCGTTTACTTCCTCCGTTATAATTCTCTGTGAAGCCCTCAACAGCTGGTAGTAGTAGTCGTCGTCACACACTGGAGAGTGTGTATGTGTGTGTCGGGTCATGTTTTCTCACACTGCCACAGACTTCACATGACATTGAGCTGATCTTCCTCCTTCGGCTCGACATGACATTCGCTCTGTTCTGTGTCAGCGTTCTAATGCTAAATCACACTGGCCCCTTAAAACACACTCATGCACACACAGATGTACACACTCGATTCCCATGTTCCACATTAAATGGTTCTAAAATCTTGGGACGGCTCAAATGGCACTCTCATTTTGAAAGCTAAAACGTTCTGTTCTGCTACTGACATTTCACCCCCGCTTCCTGTTCTTATCTTATTTCATTCATTCACACATACAACTACATTTTTTACTTGGGTAGTCTTTATCAATATACTTCAAACAACTATAAATTAAAGTTTACAACCTATCCTCCCCTCATATGCAGTGTTATGGGTTATTCACCAAATAATAGTAGTTTCAAACCACAGTGTAGTTTTTATTTGCTAAAACTATTAAAAATCATTTTGATATAAAGCTGAAAAACTTAAACTTTAAAAAAAGGTAGACTAAAATGTATTGAAAAAAAAAAAAAGACCAAAATATAGAAAACATCTCCTTGATTGACATGAGATTGGGTACATTTTTATTTTTGGATAAGCTATTCCTTTCAAGAATCCTTTCTATTATAACTCAAGTATGTTTTTTACCACAAAGTCCATAGAAGCTGGCATGTCATTAACAAACAAACTAATTCCTTTAAAGCAACACTAAGGAACATTTTTTACCTTAAAATAATGTTTCCAAAATCGTATCAGTGGTTCATCAAGTCGTAACAGGGTGAAAGGCACTTCTGGATTCGCTTTGCAGCCCTATATCTGCCATAACCACACTATGCAAGTTTGCCAAACCGGATCGCGTTTCTGTAGTTCGAATGAGACATAAGAAAACTACAAATTTGACTTGCTTTACGTCAAGCTTTACAATAGTCATTATTTAGTTTTTCTTCATTTCTGATGTCGCAATACATCATACTTTCATGAAATCATGCAACATACTCTACCTTGCCTGTGGACATCGTTCATTCCAAAGCCGGTGCTGGATAAACAAATAGCGTGCGTGCGACGGTAGGCTGCGGGCGGCCAAATCATTTCCGACAGCGGTAATGGACAATTCCGCTTCCAACCTGTAGGGGGACCGAAGAGGAAAAGTCCCTTAGTGTTGCTTTAAGAAAAACAGTCAGAATGAAAACTGGCCTGGAAAACTTAATAACATGTGAAATGTCATAGAAATTGCTGTAGTGAATATACATGTTTTTTGTTATTCTCAGATCTGAAATATTGAATTGTCTTGAACTCTCTATAAAATGATTTTTAATCATAATGATTGGAAAATTCATATAAATTCATTAGTCAAAGGGTGCGGAAACTGTATTAATGATATGTTAAAATGGAATAAATTCTGAATAAAACACTGATTTTATTTCGCTGGACAGGTAAAGTAAGGAATTATTGAAATAATCCTCTTACATTTACACACTCAGGAGAGATCAAGGCAAAGCTCTGTGATGTTATAATTAAACACTCAAGAGTACAAAGGTCTCATCTGTGATTTTACAGTTGCACAGTAATGAGATGAAAGCACTGCTCTAATGATGTCACAACAAATAAGCATTGATGAGATCAAAGCCCTGTTCTGTCACAGTACAGCATTCTAAAGCCAGATATAATGCATTCTAATTGGAATGCTAGTGATTAATAGAATAATCCCTTTATATATGTGATCCTGGATCACAAAACCAGTCACGAGTCGCACGGGTATATTTGTGGCAATAGTCAACAATACATTGTATGGGTCAAAATTATCAATTTTTCTTTTATGTCAAAAATCATTAGGATATTAAGTAAAGATCATGTTCCATGAAGATAGTTAGTAAATTTCCTACCGTAAATATATAAAACGTTTATTTTTGTGAGTGAATGCAGCACAATCGCCAACATAAATGGACAACTTTTAAAGGCGATTTTCTCAATGTTTAGATTTTTATGCACCCTCAGATTCCAGATTGTCAAATAGTATCTCGGTCACTATCATAACAAACTATACATCAATGGAAAGCTTATTTATTCAGCTTTCAGATGATGTATACATCTCAATTTAAAAAAATTGACCCATGTGACTGGTTTTGTGGTGCAGGGTCACATATAGAGAATGTAAGTAGACATTTGTAGTAAGTTCTTCTGATGTCTCCACAGCGTCGAGGCAGAGACAGGCTCCGTGTGCCTCTGATGTGGCCGTGATCATGTACACCAGCGGCTCCACTGGAGTGCCTAAAGGAGTCATGATCTCTCACAGTAATATTATTGCCGCAATCACTGGCATGGCAGAGAGGATTCCCAACCTCGGGTATGGAAACAAATCCATGCTAACCTCCCTCGATCTGTCACGTCTTGGCATTAACTGTGCACATGCAGTATTGTGCATTCACTGATGTGTTTATGGATGTCGTATGTTTATCAGTGTTTCCTAGAAAACCAATCGTTCCCTATGGATAAAATAAACAGAGAGTGAGAAAGAGAAAAAACAGTGACAGTTATGGGTCTGTGGGAAT
Organism: Leuciscus leuciscus; assembly: GCF_965113295.1. Classification (NCBI taxonomy): domain Eukaryota; kingdom Metazoa; phylum Chordata; class Actinopteri; order Cypriniformes; family Leuciscidae; genus Leuciscus; species Leuciscus leuciscus. The sequence continues at coordinate 10,183,235 of NC_138733.1, read as the reverse complement.
TTCTGTGCCATGCACTGCATATTATAGATGTCATGTATATTTTATTGTCCAATTCTACTTTGTGTTTGAAAAAACAAACTGAAAATACAGGAAAAACTGTTTTTGCAACAAACTTTTATGAGGCAAAAGAAAAGAAAAGAATAAACTTTATGGTAACACTTTATAATAAGGTTTAATTTGTTAATGTATTAACTAACATGGACTAACAGTGAGCAATACATATGTTACAGTATTTATTAATCTTCGTTAATGTTTGTTAAAAATCCAGCTGTTCTTGTTCATGTTAGTTCACAGTGCATTAACTAATGTTCACAAATACAACTTGATTTTAATAATGTGTGAGTAAATGTTGAAATTAACATGAACTAAGATTAATAAATGCTGTAGAAGTATTGTTCATTCTTAATTCATGTTAACTATAGTAGTTAACTAATGAAACCTTATTGTAAAGTGTCACCAACTTTCTTATTGTTTGGAAAAAGATATGTCTATATAAAATAATGACCATTTAGATGTAAATGTGGTCCTCCTTTTTCTATTTTAATTAATCTTTGCTGAATAAAAGATGAACAGTAGTGTAGATTTCATAATTATCACGTCTTTAATTGTTTTTATGGCTGTTGGTAAAGTAAAGTAAGGCAAAGTTCAATGTAGTATCAGAAAAAAATCACTTTGTTTTCTGTATATTTCTTATTCTATTTTATTTTTTATACAAGATGTGTAGAACAGGCCTGATGATTAACAGAATAGTATTGCATTCTGACTAACTAGAGACTGTATGTTTAGATATAAAACAAATATTTTCCATTCTCTGGTTTTAAATTTAAAACCTGATGTTTATATTAAACAGACAGTTTTTGTTTTTGCAGTGAGGATGACACATACATTGGCTACCTTCCACTGGCTCATGTGTTAGAGTTGAGCGCTGAGATGGTGTGTTTTGCTCACGGCTGTAGAATCGGCTACTCTTCACCACAAACTCTCTCAGACCAGGTAATAACCTTTTGCTCCTATCGACTCTGAAAGTCAAAACACAGGCCTATGATGTAACTCAGTTCATCAAAGCGCTCTCTGTGATTGGACTCAGGAAATCAGCACAGTGCTCTGTGATGTCACAATCAAGCATTTAAAGTAGAGATGCACCGATATTAAATTACTCAGCCGATACCGATAGCCGATTATTCAGAATGATATCCGCCGACGTCGACACCGATAGTTTGTTTTTTCTTATGGATTAAAAAATCACTCCCAAATAATGCTGCAAACTTATACAGAGAACCCTCTCATTTGGCACACTATAATATTAGAGGTTAAAATTAACAACAGAGATATTATATTCAACTGCTATTTATTTCCAGATATAATATTTACACTCAAATAAAAGCTGAAATGTTTGTATACAACTCAGTTACACATATAAGGTAGTTTTCAAAAGCACTTGTCTTCATGGCAAACCTATTCAAACATAACAGTAAACAAGCTCCTCACTAGGTTTTTTTTTAAAAGTAACTAACAAACGGATGACTTTCCTGAGGTAAATGCAACACAAAGGGATAATATGTTCACAAGCTTCACAAGCAAGTTTTATTGACATCTTTCCACGGTTGAAACACTGATTGAGTGATTACATGAGACATGACACGGATTCCGGTAAGTTGTACTTACCTTCTGATATTCATGCGTGTTTTTCTAGATACAATTTGTATGAAAGTGGAAGAATAGACTCGCACTCAGCGCTGCTGCTTGAACTGAGGCGCTACAGTGATCTGTCACGTCACATTTAAGAGCGTCAAAACGCCATTTATTGTTTGAATTTCGTGATAAAATGGACAGAATTTGAAAGATGACACTTTGATTGTGTTTTGATACTTCTAAAAAGAGAGCTATTTGCGATTATTGGGTGAGAGGTGCGCTACAAATAACGTTCAGTAGCCTATAGGGAAAAACTGCAGATCTGGCAACCCTGGCTTGAACTACGGGTGATTCATAGGGTCAAATAGAGTCTGCTTTTATTGCGTTATTGTCGCATTAACTTGCCTTAAAGGGGTGGTTCAGGATTTTCGACATCGGACCTCATTTTCAAGTGAGCCTGGTTGTTATTCATCAGTGGAGACAGTTTTCAAAAAAATTCATCCAGTCCTTACTTTTGGATAGTTCGCCGGTGCTAGGCTAGCGCGAGTCAACGGTGCACATTAGCCTGCCATTAAAAACAGTTTTACCCACTCCACAGTTCACCAAAAGCAAATAAATGATAACGCCAGACTATCGATGTCAATGTCTGTTGAGAGAATAATGTTAGAAATCAAACTACCCTTTCATCACATTGCATTAGTTATAATTTGTTCCCTGTATTTATAAGCAGTCTACAGCAGCGGCAGAGTTATATTTGGTTACCTAGGAAACCGAGAGAGCCGGTCCACATAACAATCACGCAAGTGTATTGTAAATGTAATGCGATAATTGAGATGCAAGAGTACTTTGATTAGAGTACACTGATCATCGGCTGTTTTTAAACATTTTTAAACAAAATCCACCTTTCCAAGAGCCTGCTCTGATTGGTCAGACGGCCCAGTCTGTTGTAATTGGTCGACCGCTTACAGCCCGTGTCAGAAATTAAATGTCCTTTGTCGACAACACAAACCAAACTCTTTCAGTATCCGCTACAACTACAGTGTTTGAGGGCGGGTCAAAGTAGATGACGTTCATGGCAGCCAATGAAGACCTTAGACTGACATTATTTCTTTCTTTTAGGAGAAAATAACTCCATTTATTGTGCATTCTGATCTTTGAAACTTCGCAGTCCTTTTACATTCACTAACAGCTATATAACACCCTACATTAAAGGTTATCCTAAAAAAAAAAGTATAATAGGAGCAAAATAATGTCACCGGAGAAAGTGCTGAAACGCCAGAATCACGTAATGGAAAAAATGTGCAGCACTGTGGGAGTTTTCTTTGGTTTTGCAAATGGGTTGAGATGAATTAAACTTACAGAGATGTTTCTCTTTTTTTGTTGTTTTCACTTTATAGTCAACCAAGATAAAGAAGGGAAGCAAAGGAGACATTAGTGTCCTGAAGCCCAGTCTAATGGCAGCAGTACCAGTAAGGCTGAAGCTTTCTCTCTGTTTCTCTCTGGGCTTTTGGGGTTTAATGTCAGCGAATGTGATTGTCCAGAATGATTCGCAGCTGTAAACAGAACGTGAGAAAGCCCGGTGTGGATATCCCTCTGACATACACAAACACACACACACACAAGTAGTGACTCACACACTGTAGATACACAATTAATAATGTTTAATTTCAAGATTTTCTTTGCCTGAGGACACTGTAAATGCACACTCACTTACACGCACACACACACACACACACACACACACATACACACTGTCTTGGTGTGGTTGGATATGAGGGTCCCTGTGGACTGATAACGACACAGCACAGCAAACTTCCATAAACAGAGCGGCTGACACGGCTCTCTCAGCAGTGGGAGAACATCCGAATCATAAGGGAGCATTGAAAAAGAAAAAATCATAAGGGGCTTCTCCACCCTCCCATATCACAATGTGAAATGGAAAAATGTCAGCATGAACTCAATTAGAATCTATGTTCCCTTGGTGGTACCAGATGGTAATATTACCATTGTTCTGAATGACCACCATATTCATGTACCATGAAATATTATACTTCAAGTTTTTTTTAAAGATGTGTTCTACTTTTTTGTGGTACTTTTTATCCTCCTCTCTCTGTGAGAAGAGGTCATTGCTTCTGTGCCCACAGTCTAGGGGTCCTTTTGTGATATCATTTCCTGGGTTTTTTTTTGTTTGTTTTTTCACAGAATGGCCTCCTGCATGTTGATTATACCTCAATGACTTTTGTTTGGTGGACAAAAGTTTTTGAAATGTTAAAAACATATTTAATAATGTAATAATAATTTAGCATAAACTATTTTGGTCAGAAAATGATAGACTTTTATATTGTATATTTTATTGTGTATTAAATATGTTAGTACGTATATAATGATTTTCAAGTTTATTACTTTTTTTTCAATATTGATGTCTGGGGGAGGGTTACACAAAGTAGACATTTTGGATTTCAAGCCCCACAAAAAATTATAATTTTAATTCAGAAATGTAAACGTGAGTATCATAAAAGAGGTGTATTCAGGTCATTGCAAGTGTGACATGCATTAACATTTAAAAAAATATATTAATGTCTGGAAACAAACACATTCATGTAATGTCAGAGAGAGATAGAAATCCCTGTCATGTTTCAGTGAGGTCATCAGTTATGTCTGCGGCTCTTATATGCACATATTTTCTCTGTCCGTGTGTGTAGGAGATTATGGATCGAATCTACAAGAATGTAATGCTAAAGGTGGAGGAAATGGGCGCTTTTCAGAGGACTCTGTTTCTACTGGCCTACAACTATAAGATGGAGCAGCTTGCGATGGGATACAGCACTCCACTGTGTGACAAGTACATCAAACACATACACGGATACTCTCATACACACATACAAACTCCCTCCCTAGTGTTGAAGAACATTCTTTACAAGCTGCTCATGATTTAGAGTAGTAAAACTACTGTGTTTCGAAACTTGAACACGTATATTTACATTGTTATAAAACTATACTGAAAAACATGTAACTTGTATAATTGAATCAGTTATTATTTAGCTCAGTGGTTCTCAACTAGTTTGGCCATGATGGGACCCACATTTTCCCATTGTCATCAAGCCGCGACCCACTTTTTTTAGGATACACACACACACACACACACACACACACACACACACTCGTATATATATATATATATACGTATCGTATATTAATACATTTGTAATAAAAACCAAGCAAAATTAACTCACAAAACTTTTTGACACACACGAGTACCATTCTCCTTTACTTAACATACACATAAATTGTAAGAATATGACTAATAATTTATAAATAGTAGGTCTATAAGATAAGCAGTCCCAAAATAGTTTTTGTTAATACAGTAAAGTTTGGTATGAGCCACCACCAGTCACTTAAATATATACAAAATAACGTGAAAATAAAGTGGCATTTTGGGGTTATGGAAACAAGTTACCAAATACACAATACTAACATGAACTTTTACTAAAACATATGGAAACTGCTCCTGATGAATAGAATGAACATCATACTTGAATGCAAATAGTGCGCGCTTTCAAATCCAGTTTCACTTTATTTCGCCGGTCTGGAAGGCGTGTGTCTAACGCTATCCAATCAGACCTCAGGAACCGCCCCAAATGCCGCAATAACCAGACAGAAAAAAATATAAATACGGTATATTTTTTAAAGTCTAGGCGATCATCATTTTCATGATCAATCGTCGCTGTCACGAACGAGTACTCGATCACTATTGCCCATCACTACTTAGAACCACTTTTGGGTCGCGACCCACCGGTTGAGAAACACTGATTTAACTAAATATTTATTTCACCTATTCTTGGAATACTGAGTCAATTTTTTTTAACCGGTTCATTGAAATATCCAAAAAAAACAATCTACCACAATCAATTAGTCTTCTCAATGCTACTCGAAAGAAAGACTGCATTCTGGGATGGTGCATTTGATTATTATTGAATTATCATTGAATAGCAATACTAATTTTAGTAACTCCCCAAAACCGGTTCTCACAGTAACTGACATCCCTCACACACACAGAAACTCGATACATCTTACATGCATGTCCTCAATATACTCTACCATCAAAGCCCAATCTTTCTTCTCTCTCCAGGCTGGTCTTCCGGAAGGTTCGGGCATTGTTAGGTGGACGTTTACGAGTGTTATTGTCAGGCGGGGCACCTCTCTCTGCGGTGACCCAGCGGTTCATGAACATCTGCTTCTGCTGCCCTGTGGGTCAGGGCTACGGCCTCACAGAGACTTGCGGCGCCGGGACCATCAGCCAGCGTGAGATTTACACCTCTACTGTCGGCACTGTTATTTCATGATTTCAAATACTAATACTATTCAAATACTATACTTCAAATACATGTTTTCATAACCTGCACTACTACCTTTAAATGTGTGGGGTCAGTAAGACATTTTGTTAAAAATACATTAATACTTTTATTCAGCAAGGATGCATTTAATTGATCAAAAGCATCAGTAAAGACATTTATAATGTTACGAAAGATTTCTTTTTCAAATAAACGCTGTTCTTTTGAACTTTCTATTCATCAAAGTATCCCAGTTTCAACAATATTAAGCACCACAACTGTTTTCAACATTGATAATAATCAGAAAGTTGCACTATTAACTTAAATGTACTAAACATAACAAAGATACAATGAAGGCAAACGTGTGAGCCAACACAAACAGCACCAGACAAAGAACAGACAGAAATGAGGGCATTATATACCAAGCAAACTCAATTAACAAAACAAGGATCAGGTGTGTGAAATCAGTGTATCAATCAGTAACCATGACAACAGAAGGAAACACAGGATAATTATGCGATACAAACTAAAAAATCCATTAAAAATAATACTGAAACAGAAGAACGTGATAGGAGGAATAAATTACATTTAAAAATATATTCAAATATTACTGTTTTTACTCTTTTTTTTATCAAATAAATGCAGCTTTGGTTAGAGACTTTTTTTTTTTTTTTTTTTACATTTAAATCTTACCAAACCCAAACTTTACGGTATGTAAATATAACTAGTGTTAAAGGCACACAATTATGGATATTGTAACACTTCAATGGGTCATATGATGGAAAATAGACTCTCATACAACGTTGCTATAAAGCTCATGTTTTTACAACTTAAGTAATACGAGCAAAACTACATTGTCTCATTCAAAGCAATAAAACTAGTTGAAAAATGTTCTGTGGTCTGTGGTGCAAAAAATACATGACTGACATCATAAGTGGACCTCAGAGTCCAAACAAATCATGAAATGATCTCTTTAATACGTAAACAGATTCTGCATACTCAAAATAACAGTAATTGTGTATTAATGAGAAAATTATATTTACAAAAGTCCAGCCAAATGAAACTAGGTCTCTAACTCTATATCCTGTTCCCTAAAAACGTTAACATGGACATTTGTGGAAGACGGTTGCCTTGTAAAATGATTGATGGTTGTGTTCCTAAGAGGAATCTATGGTGGAACAGGCAACGCAGCTGGTGACTCCTGAAATATGAGATTTTTTTTTAATCGAAGAAACACATTTAGTCATATGTTATAATGTTTTTTTTCTGCAATGGAAATAATTATATAACTGTGACCTTACAGCCAAAGCACAGATTGTTTTATTTGATCTTGTTGTGTGTGTATGTGTGTGTGTGTAGTTTGGGATTACAGTACAGGACGAGTTGGCGCACCATTGGTTTGCTGTGAAATTCAGCTGAAGGACTGGATAGAGGGTGAGTGTGACACACACACATACACACATTTATCTGCTCTTATAAAAACACTGTCATGGACGTTTACCTATCCATCAAGAGATACGTCTGGTGGTTTGCTACCTCGAGAGAATTATGAGCAATATAACGGCAGAACAAAAGAGAAGGAAGTGGAAAAAAGTATTTATGGTCATTTATGGCCTTGTAAGGAAGACACTTCGAGTGGCTATTTCTGGACAGATCAGCTCAGCTGTGTTCTGTAAATGATACACAGAAACCAAACATTTTATTTGAAAACGCATGGCCAAAACAGGCCAAAATGTTATATAATGGCAGCATTATTAAAGCCATAAGAATGAAAGGCCACGCGTCACAGGGATTAGATGGTTACACTTTTATGCTTTAACACTAAGGCCTCACAAAACATTATATAACGGTATCTAGGCAGTCTTCGCTAGCTTGCAGTATCACTTTGGAGATTTCTGTGTTACCCATTTCCATGATAGCCAAGCGACTTCTCTGATTGGTGGAGGTGGATTTGCCAAAGTTTGTCAGAGTAGTGTGTTCAAATCTTTGATAGACATTCAGTTTGTTTGAGGCGCTTAGTAGCTAGTAAAGTAAATATCCATATGCAGATTAGCACTTGTGAAAAAGAAGTACACTTAATAAATACTTTTTTTTTAAAGTATGCTGAAGTAAATAACATACTTTCAAAGAATATACTTAACTATCATGTACAGTATACTATACTTACTGAATGTACTGTTTTCAGAAACTGCAATGTATTGTTTTTACATGCAACTAACCCTAAACCAGACCCTAATCCTAGTAAGTGCATACATGAAGTTAATTTATTATTACTCAGTACTTAAATGTATAATTACACTGTAACACTGACAGCTTAAAATAAAGCGTAATCGTTTATTGCACTTCAATAAAAAAAAGTATAGTTTAAAAATTATATTAAATGCACTTAGATGAACTAATGTGCTTTTTTACCCACTTAACTTAATTCCATCTTTATATGGAATTTCATAATTATATTGTCTTTAAAATATATGGTTTAAGTGTACTGATGAATGTCTGATTTGACATGTATATATGGTAAACTACCAATATACACTAATGTAATTTCTATTGAAACTTGTGTCATGTTTAAATATACTACAACACAAAACACACTACAGTTTAAATGATAATCAAACACTTTAGATGTGCTTTAGTATGTTAGTCAACACATCAAAATAAGTGTACTTCTTTAAAGCATGACAAAAGATATGAAAAGATAATGATTTAGAGTGTAATCATGTAATTTCACATTATTACAAAGTGCACATTTTAAAAGTATACTCGAGTGTGTTAAGAAACAGTCATGGAAGTGTACTCTCTTCAAGTACACTAAAGTGGCCTTTTATTTGATTAATATTATATTATCTGCAAGTACAGTTTTTAAAAAACGTATACTTTTAATTTTAAGTACTCTACAAGCACACATTCAATACAATTAAGCACACTTCTTTTTCACAAGGATTCATGCACTAGTCGACACACACTTTCTGAAAATTTTCAGTGTTTTAACCATAGACTGGTTTTAAGTTCAAGTCCAAGTTCAAGTTCGTTTATTTCTAAAGCACATTTACTTCCGGTTTTTGGCTGACCAAAGTGCTGTACAATAATCACGACAAGATACATAAAGAACCAACAACATCACTATCAACAGTCAAATATGATGCATTAAAAAATAAATACAAGTAAATTACACATTAAAAGCTAATCCAAACAGATATGTTTTTAGTGCTGATTTAAATTCAGATAAAGTTTTAACTAGACCTGTTCATGGAAACCGCCCCTAAATTGGCTAGAAAAACTGTGATCGGTCCCTTTATTTGTCAGTCAGATGGTCTCTTCCTGTGTAAGTGGGCTGTTCTTGGCCAAAATAAGCTGCAATGTGGACTAAACTTATGTCGATTTGTCAAACGTTTGGCTACACAAGACTAAAATAACATTGGCTTTTGGCTAAACAACCTCTGAACCCTTGGTAGGTCTTTCTTCAGTTTCGCTCAGGAGATTTTTAAAGATACTTCTATTTCTTGAATTCTTCTGTTGCGCTTTATACAGTTTAGTCTGTTTTCCCATCCCTCTTTTTTGTCATCATAATGCATCATGTATGTGTGTATCCAGGTGGCTATCGCAGCACAGACCGGCCCTGTCCGCGAGGAGAGATTCTGGTCGGTGGGCCAAACGTAACAATGGGCTACTACAAGAACAAAGACAAGAACCGTGAGGACTTCTTCGTGGATAAGAAAGGCCAGCGCTGGTTCTGCACTGGAGACATCGGAGAGTTTCATGGAGATGGCTGTCTGAAGATTATCGGTAAGAGAGCGACAAAGAGAGATTATCCAGAACATCATAAAGATTGTTTTGGCAGGAGTGAGCGAATGGAAATCCCATCTGTTTTGCGATAAAACGCTTTAGTCCTGTTCTTCCTGTAAATGACACATCTCACTGTCAACATATTCCCATATAGGCAGTGATAAGAACTCAAAGAAAGCAGGATACACTCCACAAGGGAGAGAAAGGAGAACTTCCTGTAGTTCACTTATCATATCAGATGAAATCTGCTTAATATTTGCATGTGTGTGTGTGTGTGTGTGTGTGTATTAAGACCGTAAGAAAGACCTGGTGAAGCTTCAAGCTGGAGAATATGTGTCTCTGGGAAAAGTGGAGGCCGTCCTGAAAAGCTGCCCACTCGTCGACAACATCTGTGCCTATGCCAGCAGGTGCCAACACAAAGTACAACCTGTACCGCACTAATAAAAACACATGTGTTACAGTACCAACAAATGCCTTAGAAATGTATCTGGTTCTTCTGCAGTTACAATCATTCATAGACTCTAAAAGGGAAATCTCATGAATCATGAAAATCTGACTTTTTCCGTGTTTAAGTGCTATAATCGGGTCCCCGGTGCATCTACCAACCCAGAAAACGTGAAAAGTGACAACCCAGTAAACTTTGTTTTGGTAAGCCTTTCTCTGCAAGCATGTCAAAAAATAAGCCGATCAGATTTTGGTAGGAAGGGGATCTTGTTATAATATTACCGCCCCTTATTCCGCAAGTTTCCACCCACGGCGCCGCCATTTGGTTTTCGGAAGCGACAACAGTGTAACCAGTTCTAACGCAATGGCAAAACTTCGAGCAAAGCATGCAAACTGTTCTGTCGTTGCCGCACAGATGAGCACTGGACACTATTTGACCAAAAAATGTCACATATTATGTCACATAATGTCTTATTAAGACCTCAGGGAACTGTGTCAACTTGTGTAAAAGTTAAACATGACGATACATGAGATGAATCAATGTAACTCCACAACAACTACATAAATGTATCCACTAACCATTCAGAAACGTCCAGGTGCGCTCCGCTACTGGTTATTTCTGAGATTTTGGATGAGATTCGCGTGTTTTGTTATTGCCGTTATCCGAAGCTCGTGTAAAGGATCGGTCGTCTTCTGAACGGAGACGAGGAGCGGCAGCTCATTTGCATTTAAAGGGACACACACAAAAACAGCACGTTTTTGCTCACACCCAAAAAGGGGCAAATTTGACTAGTTATAATAAATGATCTGGGGGGTATTTTGAGTTGAAATTTCACAGACACATTCTGAGGACACCATAGATTTATATTACATCTTGTGAAAAGGGGCATAATATGGCACCTTTAAGCATTTGCCTTTAAATCCATTTAAAGCCAAACAGCGACTTTTTTTGTCCAGGCAGTGTATGTAGTGGCAGCCACACAGCAAGCACACTGGCATCACCAGTATTTTAATACGAATTCTGTAATCATGTCAAGTCACTTTTACTGATAAAGCACTTTTATAAAATATAGATTGATTCAAAGCAGCTTCACAGTGATGAATAGGAAAATTATGATCAATTATTCTGTAGTAAAGCAGCTCTAAAAAAGACAATAGTGTTGATTCAGTTCAGTAGCTGTATAAAGTTCATCAAGTATGATATTAGTTCATAATCCTTATAAGGAGCTCTACAGACAATAGTGTCATTATTCACTTTGAGTCAGTTCAGTGTTGATTAAATTCGGTTCAGTAATAATTACGATATTACAACATTCCACAATTATTTAATTCATGTATTATGCAACTGTTAAATAGACCCACTGTACCTGAAAAGCTGAAAGCACAGTTCAGTCATTTGTATATATTTTTTTTATATTGTATTTGTCCTATTGTTGTTGTTAATTAATACGAAATAAAATAAAAATAACTATATTGTGATATATATATATATATATATATCAATTACTTGAAATAAAATGACTCTTATGAAATCATATCGCCCAACCCTAATTAAAACACTTTGACACTTTGATAGTCAACACTCCTGAATACACCCACAAATAATTTTAGTCCCTCCTCTTCCTGTTTTCCAGTGACGAGTCGTACGTGATTGCCTTTGTGGTGCCCAATAAGAAGCAGCTCCTGGCGCTGGCCGAGAGGAAGCGTATCAGAGGTTTGTGGGAGGAGCTCTGTAACAACCCTGTCATCGTGGAGGAGGTGCTTAAAGTCATCACAGAAGCGGCACTGACAGGTGAATGGGTCCCTGGCATACTATCATACTAGTACTGAGAACAGGCACGCTCAACTCCCAAACCATTTATGGGTGCGAGTTATAAAGAAGTTATCATACTACTCATACTATTTCTGTAGCATGTATACTGTGCACAGAATGCAAGTTTGTCTAAGAATGCACTAGAGCTGCATGATTAATTGTTAAAAGATCGCGATTTCGATTCAAACTCCCATGCAAACTTATTCCTATATGACAACGATTCTCTTGTCTATTAAACCTTTTTTTTTTTTTTTTTATCTCACCAGAACATTCAAACTCTGCAAAGTAATCACAATATAGCAAATTACCTTTTGAAAGTAACTTGGCGCTTCCAAATAACGATTGTATCATTACATCATTACACCAGTAGGTGGCGACAAGTGACTGTTAAAAATATGTATTTGTCATTGAATCATTCAAGATTCGTTCAAAAATGCTGATTCATCCAGTAATGAAACAAGTGAAATATTTATGACTGAGTCATTGAATCATTCATTCAAACCAATTTTTTTAATAAGTATTTCAAATGAATTAAACATTTTTAAATATACAGCAGCAAATAACATTTTGTCAGAACCTCTAGTAAATTATATGTTATTTTGTTTAATTGTCTGTTCAGAATCGTGATCTCTATCTGAAGGGGGGAAAAAAATCGGGATTCTGAATTTATCCAGAATCGTTCAGCTCTAGAATGCACCAGTAATATAATATTGGCCCCAATCATGTAATTTTAAAATGTTACTTTTATAGATCAGGGCTTCCCAACAGAGAGTTCGTGAGGTGATTACAAAGCTAATAATTAATTAATCAAATGTAAAATCAAAATAAATAAATGGGCCTGCACAATAATCACTATGATCCACTGTATTCAGCCTCTCACAGTAAATGCAGGGAACTACTGGGAGTTTAACGTTCATTTGGGAACACAACATGCTCTAGATTAGTTTATTAAGACATTTGCATAATTTCCTGCATTTTTGTGGACAGAAGTTTACAGCATTTCAGGAGCTAGAGGATTTGACCATTTTAAAGTAAAGAATTTAATATACAGTATAAATATTAGTGTTGTAGTGTCAATAAAATTATTATAATTATTAAATAATATTTATTACAATTGTAATTTACAAACGACTGAGTCCGTTCCATTCCGTGCTGATCCGATCCAAATTAAGTAAATATTTCACATCTAAGGGTGTCACATTTCACCCTGCTATAGATTAATGTTTATATCCTGCACAGTCATTTGTTGTGCTTCTTGTTTTACCACTTAGTTTAGCTGTGCTTATGATTCATTTCCTGTTCCTGTGTATTTAACAGCCCAGTTAGAAAGATTTGAGATTCCTCGGAAGATCTGCTTGAGCATTGAGCCCTGGACTCCAGAGACCGGCCTGGTTACAGACGCTTTTAAACTCAAGCGAACGGAGCTAAAAACTCACTACCAGGACGACATTGAGAGGATGTATGGTGCCAAGTAGAAGCAAAACCACTGCTGATTCCAGACAAAAGCGGTGGACAAGAGGGCCAGAAAAAGTAACTTATCACACTATAGCAAACTCCAATCAGGATGGAGATTTCCCATGGATGTTACAGACATGTGAACATAATCATTTGGAAATGTTTCATACAGTTGATTGATCAGTATGATATTTCTGATGTCCAGTAAACACAAACACTCACAACCAGCAATACTCAAAGCTGCCAAAAGTAATGCCAGACTTCCTCCAGACTTAAGCTCACGCGCACTCTCCAACCCCCCCCCCCCCCCCCCCCCCCTCAACGACATATCAGCAAATCAGAACGTGTGAAATAATTGACATGCAAACATGTTACAATTACATATAGTACACCCACAAAATCCATTTATAATCAGATTGATTGCTCATATCCTTCCTGTAAACACCTCGATCAATCCGAATGAGCTCGATCTGAATGACTTTTCGATTGGATTGAAAGGTGTGGTTTAGACCTGAAGTAATCCATGCGTTTTACATCATACAAACGTGCATATGTTATTTCATGATACTAAATATATGCAAAAAAAAAAAAACTCTTCTGACATATACGTCAACTTTCTTTTTAGATATCTTCTGGAGACATTATCGCATTTAGACATCTTCTGGCTTTCTCCGGTTATATACATGGTGACTAAGCACTGTGTTTTGCTCTCAATACATGTAACTCAGATGCAAAGTAATATGTGAATTGGATTGCAAAATTTAGGATTCACATTGAATTAGTGCTTAATGTGCGATTTCTCAGGACATTTTATGCATGTTACCCCCCCCACCCCCCACCCCCCATGAATCAAAAGACATGGTTTTCTAAGCTTACTTTTTCATTGAAACCTTCAGTTTCTTGTAGATAGACAAATGCTGATGCAAACGTTGGAATGGTTTCATTAGGATGTCTAAACACATCAGGAAATCTTAAAGTCATTATTTGCTTTTTCAATCTTTCCATAATTTGGAGACTGTGTGCATATTAACCAACGATCTGGAAAATCCAACATCTTTAAGCTTATTTTAAATTATTGTTATTGTCAATAATCAGATTTATTTAAATATTAGAGCATGCTCATTGGAGAGTATCAAATCACTAAACCGTTTCTGCTCATTGGATGATTCTGATTTATGTGCAAGGATTGGAATGTTCCTATTGGATGACTGTATATCCTGCTGGACAGGATAATAGATCTAGTATAATTCTTCTAATATAAACCATTCAGCCGTGTCCATTAAACATTTTAAACTGAATTGATTCATTTCAAGGAGGTTTTCCTCTATTTGTCTATAAAGACACTGACATGTGCTCGAGTTGTTTCAGAGCGTGTTGAACTGTTTCGTTTAGAAATAAATAAATCTAAGATACCAGCTGAGGCTTGCTGCAAATGGAGTTGTTAAATTCTTGTACGTATACCTCATAGAGGACGTCCTGGCATTTTGGATGTCCCTGCAATGTCTTTTTGCTTGCCATGTTTCTCTGATTGTTGCACTGCATCATGGGTAATGTTGTTTTACTCCCCTGTTAAACTTGATTATTTAAACAAATAAGTTGAAATAATACAAATGGGTGGCTTCAACAGAATTATACCATCAACAAACAACCTCAGAACTCACAGTAGGGCTTCCTTTAAAGGTTTACACATTATTGTTAACAATCTATTTCCCTATGGAGGAAACAAATGAAGGGGGAAAAAATTAGTTTTTTCTTCCAGAACCTGACAGTGGTACTCTAAAAAGCGTGAAAAGCTAATTTTCCTGGTATAATAGACCTTCTTGGTTTATGATAACAGTTTTGTTATTCGTAGCTGATCTTTGATGAGTAGAAGAGCTCCCTGCTGCTTCTTTCTCTCTGCTTGTTAACTGAACTCATTTTGATCCCTGTGGAAGCAGCTGTCGCACGATCTCTCTCCTTTCGTTATTACTTTGTCCCTGATAACAGCCCGTTTTGAACTAAAATGAAATCAGTCATTGACATTGAAATATCAGGTCAAAAGTTAGTCATTTATTTTGTAATTTGTCTTGAAATTGATCCTGTGAACTTGAGATAATGGAATGAAGGGCTTTCCTGTGGGAAAAAAAAAACTTCACCATACAGTACGTAGAATGTGTCTTAAGACAAATTAAGTGAACATAGAGCAAGTTATTATATATTTGGTTTGAGTGGATGTTGCCATGTCCCTGAAATATTACAAGGGCCTCATAATTTTCATGTTGCTAATCAAACACGTTTACTTGTGCATATTGTTTGTTAACTGGTAATCAATTTTATAGGCTTTCTCTTCTACTTTCCATCCTCTTCAGGTAGTATTAGCGATAGAGGTGATGAATTATGTGATGTTTTGTGGTATCAGTTGGTTTGTGTTACTCTAAAAACATTCAAAACAAACTTCAGGTTAAAACTGCAGTCTGTAGTTTTTCCTCTTTGTCGCCATCTCTGTTCGAAATCTGCCATTGCAGTTATTCGTGGAATTATCAACTTTACGTGGGGTTGTGCCTCGGCACGGCACAGCGCGGATGAATCCAATGTTTTGAGGAGAATGTGCGTCAATCACCGCGCTGGTGGTGTGGATCCTGGCATTCGCAATCACAGATTCTACTTTTTGGAAGTATGACCAACATAATAATTTTCACCGGAAAATGTCGTCTGAACAAGTAACATCCACTTTTGTTCTGACCAACTAATGTTAAGGGGAAAAAAGCATTGCAGTAAATCGTTCTGATTAAATCTAACACTCGCTTATCATATCATGTCAAACCATGCAATTATACTTTGTTCTCAAATTGTTAATGTTAACAACATCAGCACTGCGTGACTACATTTAATGCCCTCCCGATATTTATCCTTGTTTTCGCATTGGCCGGTTGCAGTCTCTTTTTTTCTCCGAAGTCTTTAGCGTTTGTTCGGGTGAATCTCCTGGTGATTGTCGTTTGAACCTTTCTGGATCCGCCATCAAATTGACAAGTTTAATTATATCAAGTCCTGTGAGAAAAGGCTATAAATCTCCACCTCCAACATCCTCACACTCATAGCCTACTAGCCGAGACTCTTCTTTATGTGTACAGATGTGACGTAATGACGCAAAGACATGCTTGAATTTCCCGTGGAAATCCACCAGTACCACTGGAATTAAATACATTATTACAAGCTAACCATTTTGAATCGAGCTAAGGCAAGCAGATAGTGTTGAACACTGGCTGGTTATGTACTTGCTCAAATTTATTTGGGATCATTTTTAACCCAAAAAAGCTACGGACTGCAGCTTTAAAAGAAAATACCTCAATCCATCACTGAGCAATGACTAACTCCATTGTGTAAATTATCAGGTTATACTTAATCAAGTTGAAGTGTCTGATCTTGACCATGTCTAAAGGTCTGCTATCCCCTTTTATAGAAATACTTCCATAAATGACAACACACTCGTGTTCATTACAGATCTGCAGAGTACAAAACTCCCTATAGCGACTTATGATTGGAAAAAGTCCATGTAGCTGAAAGAACTGAGTGTTATAATGCTGTTGTGTCTGTAATGTGGTCTCAGACAGGGAACTGCCCTAGAACTGCTGATTTGATCAGATTCTTCATGCACTTTGCGTCAGTTCTCTGTTACTCGATCCTAATTGACAGGTGTGGTCAGGCTTTGGTTTGCATATTCTGGCTCCAGTTTTCTGCAGCCATGCCACGCTACGCTTGCCCATGATGCATCACTGCCAGACAGATGAGGTTGGCACTGATTCTTTCACTGTTGACGTAAACCAGACCAGGACACCCTTGAAAACTACGTCAGTGGGGTTGTACGGTACAGCTTAAACTTCAAATGCATGCTTGGCATTAGTCCCAGTGTGCATTTGATTAATGTTACCTTGAATTTTTATAGTAATGCTTGTTAATGTAACCCTTTACAATAAGGTCTCATTAGTTAATGCATTAGCTAACATGAACTAACAAGCAATATATTTTTAAAGCATGTATTAATCTGTTATTAGTACCCCTGTGGTGAAAATCAAGTTTTTAATGTTGTTTATATGTCTATGTGGTGTTTTTAATATGCTTTAAGACAAACCATGTGTACATTTATAAGTCGACACCATTGCTGAGTATTTTCGCCTTAAAACTGCAGTGAATCAAAGACAGTCTCAAAAACACGGTTTGAAATCGCTGGTGTTTCTGACGTCACAAACTACCTTGTAACCAATCAGATCAACATGTGATCATCAACGAGTGGATCTCTGAGCCGGAGTGAGTGAGTGGAGGCGGGGCTCATTTGCATATTCATAGAACCACGTACTAAATGGGGCAAGAGTGTAGAGTTACATTCAAGATATTTCAAGGCATGAAGAATTTTTTTCAAGTAAAAAGCATTCAAATGAATAATTTTTGTGATCAAAGATAAGTTTTAAAGCTACACTGTGTAGGATTTTCTCACATCTAGCGGTGAAATTGTTTATGACTACCAACTGAATATTACTTTCTAGCCCCTCCCATTCCGAGGGCGTTTTAACTCCTACGGTGTCCGTATTATTTCAAATCTGCCGGCAGTCGCGAGTAATCTCCCCCTCGCATTCGTCACGGTGCCACTGAGTGTAAAAACGCGAAAGGCGAAGCTTGAATTTCCAGGTATGTCCCTCTTTGGCGAATGTATTTTCAAGATGGAGGCGCAACATGTCTGCCGCCATTCGAGCGACTCGCTCGTGTGTATTCTACATGGCAGATTCTACGCTTACGAGAATACTTGATTAGTTGGTAGAAGTAATTACACATTAATGAGCACATATCATTTTGAAAGAACAACGTGTTTTTTGCTAAGAATCAACTTTAAAAATTACACAGTGTAGCTTTAAGGGAGACAATTATTGACTACAGCATCGGTTCCCAACAGGGGGGTCGCGGCCCACAAGGGGGCCTCAGCGAGCTCTGTGGGGGGTCGCGTCATATTTTGAAAAGTTTTGAGCAATTTGCATTAAATAAAAGTCCTTAACTTTTTCCTGTTCAAAATGTATATAATGAGGGAGTTCATCATGAATCCATTTTCCAAACCGTGTTTTTGTCTTATCCTGAATCACTATGGTACACCTATGATAAGTGATTACATTGGGACTATTTTACCCTGGTTCGGATCGCTGCCGCTGCGGAGTAGCACAGTACCTGCGTGACTCGTCATAGACGCACACAGAGAGAGAGAAGTAGTTCCGGCTACAATGTTCTTCCGAAAGACGAATTATTCAGTTAATAAACGCAAGTTTATTATCGCTCGCTATAGCGCCAAAAGCCTCAAAAGTAAAGCCTCACATTGATAAAGCCTCACAAATAACATGCAAATATTGAGGCCCCAGACAGAAGTCATTTAGAAATAGCCTAGGCCTATATTCATTCTTTTTTTACTTACACACAAGTGTGAATACTGATATTTTTGTTATTGCATTTAAAATAGGGCAAATTTATAGGCTACTCCTATAGGTTTACATTTTTAAATTACAAAGGGCCTACTAATGTTTTTGTTATTGTATTTTCAATATTATAGGCTATTATTTGTGCATAAACATATAATCTGTTTATAGTAAACATACCGTTTGTTTGAAAACAACATATTTTGTCATCCTTGCTGCAAGCTTACAAGAGCGAAAATATCATTAAATGTTAAGGGGGGCCCTAAAATATTTTCTTGGGAAAAAGGGGGTCTCAGACAAAAAAAGGTTGGGAACCACTGGACTACAGGGTTTCTTCAAAAAGATCAAAATTTGTGTTACGCAGATGAACGAGATTCTTACTTACATTCTTAGTAATTAATGACAGTTTTAATTTTTGGGTGAACTATTCCATTAATGCATTAGCTAACATGGACTAACAATGAGAAAAATATTTTTTAAAGCATGCATTAATCTGTTCATCTTAGTGAAAAAATAGAATTGTTCATTGTTCAGTGATGAAGGATTTTCGCTTTTGCGTGAGCCATTCTTGTTTCTGCATAATTCGTGCAACCCATTCCTCTGGTTTTTCCAAAAGCTTGCTGTTCTGCAGAAGAAGAGGCTTTCCTAAAGCAAGCCTGTCTGGATATGTTATGATAAACGAGCACATTTGGCAGCACTGCGCACTTGGACTTCATTAAACGTCATCAGAATGTGTGTGTGTGAGCTCAAGCGAGGAGGAACGTGAGGATCTCGACTCGCTGAACCTCTGTCACAGATCCCGCTGGCTCGTGTCCAGGCATGGGATCCGCTATTTAAACGGGACTCCGCTGACAAACCCGTTACAATCCAGAGAGACTCGAGGAAACGCGTGAAACGGGCTGACGCGCTGCAGGGTGAAACATCCCGGTGAGTAACTACAGTACTCTAGCCTACTTTATATTAAAGCTAAAGTATGTACTTCATGTACTTTCAAATATAAACATATGTTTAAGTCTTGTCTAGATAGTTTACAAAAACTTTAGGAACATTATGAACTTTGATGTCATCTTTGATGTAGAACTGATTTTGCTCTAGTCTGTATAGTTTTTGATTTTAGATTTCGAAATTTGATTTAGTCAATTCACCATTTCTTTCTGATCCAATTTTAGTAATAATAACCAACTATCGATAACACTAGTTAGGGTCAAATGTTCACTATGAATTTCTTATTATCATGCAGGATATTGACTGTTTATTAGTAGCCTACTTATAAAGCACATATGTGTATGTTGGAGTGTTTTAGTTATTCAAAAAGAAGTTCAATTTCACACCAGAGCCTGGAAACCTTGAGTCAGAATACAATATGCCTCATTCTGCATGATCATATTCTACATCCCTTAATCCACCCAATACCTAAACTTAACAACTACCTTACTAGCTATTCATAAGCAGTAATTATGAGTTTATCGAGACAAAAGTCAGTTAATAGTGAGAATTGGATCCTAATATAAAGTGTGACCCACACTTTCAATTTTACAGATGCTTTTTATATATATTTATTCTCATTATTATTACTATGTCATATAACGGATGATGTTTTAACTTCCTCTAATGTGCTTTCTACAGGTAACTGTAAAGTTCCTGTCACTGTCGTAATGGAGTTGGCGCACAACGCCTCCGCGCTTTCATCGCAGCAGAGCAACAGAAGCGCGTTGCCCGGTGGAAGCGACAGCAACGCGTACCTGTACATCATCATTGTCGTGTCCTTCTACGGAGTCTTCCTCATTGGGATCATGCTCGGTTACCTGCGCACCAAGCGGCGCGAGAAGCGTCGCTCGAACGCGTTCACGTGGCTTCTGCACGAGGAGGAGCAACGCGAGTGGGGCGCGAGCCAGAAGAAGAACAGTTTCAGTCTTCCCGCGCTGCGCGCCACGCCGGTGCCGTTCATGCTGAACACCGGCCGCTCGCCTCTGGCGTGCGCGTTGTGCTCGGTGGAGCAGAGCAGTGTGAGCTCTCTCAGCTCCGTAGCAGATGTGCACTTCGCCATCGAGGAGGAGTCGGACAGCGGTGGACCCGAGGATACACAGAAAACGGGCGTCGAATCGGAACACAACCCCGGGGAAAACCTCTGAGGTTCCCGCCAAAAACATTACTTTGGCAACCAAAGTTCCCGCCAATAATAATTACCACAGTTTAGGTTACTACAAATGAAACTGTTTGAAATTGGTTTTAGCCACCATTGTAATACAAAAAAATTAATTAAAGAATGTTTTTTGAAAGTTTCCTGTACTGTTTTAAGAAAAATCCTGTGTTACTTTATTCTGGTTTTACAGTAGTAAATAACTGTAGTAAGGTGGCAGGAACTGGTTACCATTAAGTATCCGCGGCAAAAAGTTCTCAAAAGTGCCTTGGCAAGTACAAACTCTTACGCCAGAAACATACTTTTACACAAGTAGCCCTACGAAAGCCAACGGAAGTTTGTACATAGTTAAGTTGTGCACTATTGCGTTGCTGTGGCAGCGCTTCTGAACTTTCCTAGTCTTTGTTGCATTGCTAGCTTCACTGGCAAATCTCATTGAAAATATCGACACAATTGACTTTAGCGGAGTGGCTCAGCAAAACTATCTTCAAAAGCATTAGTCGGCCTAAAAAAGGAAATGAACTGCAGAAAGACACTGATCAAGCTAATGTCCTGTAGCGCCCCTTGTGGCAACGCTGAATGCAACGCGTACTTGCGATATGAATTGGATTTGATCTTGGAATACAAACAATGACACAAGAAATTGAGCTTGTGTTACTAGAAGCCTCTTCACGTATTTGTGTAAAGTATGTTTCAGGCCTTAAACGCGATGTAACCACTGCAAGCATTGCGATGAACCTGGAATCACTTGAAAAAAACAACAACCTTTTTTACTTACTAAAGGCCTATATCGTCATCCACACGGATGTGTAAAATGATTTAAAATGTTTAAATTAGTATGTAAAATGATCTGTATATATTGTTCTACATGCATGGATGTCTATTTAAAATTTATCTCATTTTTTATGTGTTACTTTGTGTAAACTAAATAAAATGTTCCTAATGTGAAGGTTTTGTGCCTATTTATGTTTGCACTTACCGATTATCGCCTCTAGGGGGAGTCAAAGACTGCAAGGAATTTTTCTCAGACTCATTTTTACATACGAACATAAGCATTCAGAAATGTAAATCCCAGTAAATCACATAATTACCACAGTTTGAAATGTCATTGAAACATTAAATAGATTTGTTTCATATATATTTTCAACAGGAACTGAAACCCTGTTCATACAGACGTTATGAAGCCCGATGAGAATAGATTGTGTGAGGCCTCATAGCGTCATTAAAAAGATAGAGATCTTTCAAGCGTCCACTCCTGAAACATTTTTCATCCTATTAATCCCCTTGAGAACGGGCTGATGTTCACTCTGGGACAAAGGGGGTTTTGCTACATTCATGATTGTGTGCTTTTACATAGATCATCTCCATGATTATAATAACCCGAATCCTTCATCATAATAATCAGTCTTTGTTGTCCTAATGAAATGACATCACATGCACAAGTGTCAGCGACCCGTCTTCCGCCCCAGGGAGTGCAGTGGAAACTTCTCGCATGTTTTCCGTCTGAGTGGATCTTTTCCAATAAAAATGTCCTCGGTTCATCTGATGCGAGTTGGACGCAGTATTAGGAAAGTTTTCAGAGAAAAATATTCCGATTTGGACAACCTGTTGGCCTTCAAAGTGACGAGTAAAAATTGAAAACCAGCTGTTATCGTTTAGTCTTACAGTTACATAAAAGACTTCCGAACAAAACACAGCATGTGAATAATTTACTGAATAATTGTTTGCTCTATCAAAGATCATGAATTATAAACCATGTCGTGAAAATCAGATTCTGATCTCTTTTATCTGAAAAGATAATACCAGCAAGCTTATACATGCGGTCACGTCTGTTTACGGTCCAGCTTATACTCCCAAGTAGATTCATTTTGATGAAATGATTGGACTGTGTGAAAGACAGAAGAAAGGTTAGTGTGACTCAAACTCCCTGTAGAGGAAATGAAAAGCACGGCCTCCCTCTCTCTTTGTTTCTCTGAAACATATATGGCCTGAATGGAGAAATCGGGATCCGTGTTATTATTTCTGTGCAACTGTGAATAGGACAGCAGTAACTGACCTGGAAAAAGCTCTTTTTGGGTGTTTATTTATTTTTGTCAACAGTATTAGGCAGAATAGGGACAATGTTCTGGCTCTTTTGCATACAATGATAGTCATATGATAGCTTAATATGAACTTATATGATAGCTTTGTGGAACAAATTGAAATTTAAGCTAGTTACTGAAAATGTTGCTCTCATATAGCTCTCAAATTGTACTCACACATCTTTTTGAGTCATGATGCAAATGACATTTGACAATGTTAAGCAGTTATTGAGGATTTATCAGTGAAAACAAAGGTTTTAAAAAAACACACTTTTGGAGCCTTTTTTTATTATTACTATAATTTTTTTGTGACGTCTATCAAATTGAAAAAGTTTTGTGTGCTGACCTGTTGCCCGTATCACAATAATGTGATGTTACATTTTTGGAGCTTAAATGGATTGTTCACCCAAAAATAATTAAAATTGCTACGTAACACGAGAATGAGCCTCATTGGTTCTTGCTGAAGCTCAAAGTGATGCGTAACATGAGAATGAACCTCATTGGTTCTCTTCAGAAATGTTTTGACAAAACTGCTCAATTCATGGATTAGTTTTACGATCTCTTTATGATCTTTTTGAAGCATTAAAGTGGTAGTTGTGCAGCTGTCAATTGAGGGACAGAAAGCTCTCAGATTTCATCAAAAATATCTTCATTTGTGTTCCGAATATGAACGAAAGTCTTACGGGATTGGAAAGACATCAGGGCGAGTAAATGATGACAGAAGTTACATTTTTGGGTGAACTAACCCTTGAAGGAATGGCTCATGCTGAAAGTAAAAGCTGTGGACTTGTGCTCAAAATAAACCGTAAAATAAAAGTAATTTCTCTCTCTTTGCTCACTGATTTAGTCGCACTGACATTTGATGCTAACATTTACAAAGTAAATCCCTAATACAAAAAAAAACTTCCTCTGTCTCTTTCTTCTCTGACCTTTAAGACTTTCCATTTAATGAAAATGTATGTGGCTTGCCATGTTTTAAATGGCAAACCAACTTGTCGATCTGAATAGTCAGATGTAATTAGAAAGATCAAGAGTGCCAATAAGATTGAGCATATTGATAAGATGCACACGCTGACCCAAACCATCCTCTGAGGAGTCTGAACACACGCAAACGTTTCGTGTCTCCCGGCTCTTAATGAGAGTTTCTATGGCAACAGGTACAAGAGAAAGGGCTTAATTTATCCGGATATCCGGATGGTGTCAGTACATCCATGTGAGGGGACGTGTTGATGTGTGTGTGCTCCTGAAAAGTTCAAGCAAGCACATAAACATTGCATGAAATGTTGCAATGACGAAGATCAAACTGGCCAAAAATACTGAAAAAATAATTGAGGAACAGACTCAAACCCTCTGCTGTTAAAGATTAATGCACAGTTCCAAGAAAAACTACAAAGGGAAAACATGCCATTGAAGTTCCATAAAGTACTTTTTATTCTAGTTCTTCAGAAAAGCGTCTGTACTGTTGCTTTGAAGAACCTAAACACTGATATGAAGAACTTTTTTTAATTTCCAAAGACACAAAGAGCAACTCAAGAACCTTAAACAGACAATAATGTTCACTGATAAGAAACCTCTTACCCTGAGAAAAAATTATGTCTCTTTCATAGATGTTTCATGGCTTGTGAGATTTAAAGGGTCATGACACCCCCCTCTTTCAGCTCAAGTCTAGCTCACAATCTTTTTGATAAATGCAACTTAATTGGGCGTGGTGGCTGTGAGAAGAAGGGAGGGGAGTGGGTGTGGTATGACACGGCAGGGGAGAGTGTCAGTGGCCCATGCATATCGACTGTCACTAAAAATCAGTGGTAAAACGTGAGGAAATGCTAGATTTTTTTATAGCTGGCAAAGTTAAAGTCTAATGAAATACACTGACACCTTATTTTTGTCCTTTCAAAAGTAACTGAATGCCCTGCTACATATATTAGCCTACAGTAATTATAATTTTATTTAAAACATATAAATGCACATGTATATGTACAATTATGTCATTATAAAATATATATTTGTTTATATACACACTATAAATGCATGTATTTGAAAATTATTCCGCTTAAAAAAAAAAACGTTCCGTACAGCCGCGCCCCCTAAACCCACATAATAAAGATGGACAGTGAGATAGAAATGTGCACAAATTAAGCATACGTTCCATACAATTGAGGTATTATCGAAATATCTACATTTTAATAACGAGTGATTATTTAACAAAAGGCGAGTAAAACGGTCAGGGTTACATTTTAGACACACACACACACACACCTCTGAAGCGATAGAAAAGTCCTCGGGACCGCATCACTCGCAAGACGAAACCTGCATTGCTGTCAAGCGGGAAGGAAGTCGACCGGAAGTTGAAGCCGGCCGCGTGCCACCATCTTGTAGCAGAACTTCACCTGCTGTTAGCATCCCATTGACTCCCATTCATTTTGGCGTCACTTTGACAGCGAATAACTTCACATCTGAGGCGTTTAAAGACTCCATTTGTCCATTTTTTATTTCTAAAGAAACACGACAATGTATAAAATGCTCCATTACCTTGTAGCTTACGTTATGGCCCCGTAGAAGCAGTTTTTGTAAAAGTAGGCTAACGATTGCGTCATAACCACGTGACTCTCTGTCGCACAGTAGAGAGATTACCGTATGGACAGGAGGAGAAGCTCGCGGTCAATCGGGGAGACGTGGAGGCACAATGACAAAATAATTAATCAGAATACCTAGCAAAAGTTTCTCCTGCTCGAAGCTCATGGACACCACCTACTCACGCTCTCCGTCTCTGCAAGTTTCGGAAGGGAATGTTTCAGATTTCTCTCGGCACAGCTACTAGAAGACAGACGGGTTGCTCACGTCACATCTACGTCGTCAAGCTCGGTTTGAGTCTGCGCGTCAGGAACGGAAGTCCTAAAAAAAATCGCTAAAAATGGGCTTCACTTGTCTCAATTGAGTTCCAATGAGATGACTCTGTCCATTTCTTATACTGTCTATGATTGCTGTACAAGGCCGAAGTCCTCCATTCTCCAGTTGAGTGGTTGCTACACACACATTGTTTAGCTGTGTCTGTGGTTGATGGCCGGAGTCTAGCCCGGGCAGCATCGCGGGGAAAGATGCACTGGAACTTTTGCACCACGAAAACAAACGCGCGTCCCATCATTACCTCTCTCATCTACTACGCGATATCATAGTTTGACATGTCTGTCATTGGAAAGATCCACGTGGTGTCATGAATAATTAAGAGGAAGTGTCTTCTCATTGGATAAAAAACTCAGTCTCATTAATAATTATGAGACACCGATGAGTCATCAAAGTACTATCGTGTGACGTGGACACGATGAAGATTTTAAACCCGGAAGACGAAAATAGCGTTAAAATTTAACCATTTCCCCCCTACTATTAAATCTAACAGATGCTAACATTGTCTTCAATGGTGTTCAACACACATACCTCTGTTAAAAGCTCAGAAAATTTGGTTTAGGGTGTCATGACCCTTTAATGGAGTTCCCAGTTATGCCTCAGTCAAGCATCAACTTCAGATGTTTTTCCCTAAAATTCCTAGTGAGAGATCAAACAGATGCTTGATATACAGTGAGTCAAGTAAGGTATAACTGATGACAGGCTGTTGAACAATTATTAGAAAGTAATGTGAAGTGGAGTGGCTGTTACAACTCGGTTGTTAATTATTTTCTAATAATTTAAAGTGCCCCTATTATATGAAAGGCATTTTCTGCCTAAATTAAATAAATCAATTAAATTATTAAAATGACTAAAACCAGATTAACCATTTCATTACAGAAAACTACGCAAAATATGTGACAAAATTGAAAATTAAATTAAATTATTTCATTTTCACGGTGACAGTGCATCATCCCTGTCAAATTGAAAACTAAAATGCAATTGGTGATTTCACGTTTCATTTTCACTACAATCTCGAGGCAAGACTTCCAATATTAAAATGAAAAGGCAAATGTGAAAAAGAAACTGCAAATACATGTTTTTTACAAAGCTTTTTATTAACGCTCACGCAGTAATAGTGACACAATTCAAATGTAAAGTTTAGCTGTCATTTTATTTCCTCTTTTATTTCACAGTTTTCGTTTTCATTTTCAAAGACAACCTGTATGCAAATTCTATGTTAATGAGTAAGTGGGGCTTATTCAAGTAATGGCGCTACAGACACGCCTTCCGTAAAGCGACGTCGTCGACCGACGCCGCGTGTGAATGAGTGTGATTGAGTGAGTGTGAATGTGTGATACGAAGTTATTTAAATGTGATCATATTGAAATCGAGACGAGTCATGGCAAAATCTGTAAGTCAGCTTTTACGGGAAGCTGCCGCAGCATTAAACGAGAGGAGAACAACACAAACCAGACTGTCCACAGCAAGCGTCAAACCCTCGGCCCACTGCAGTTCCTCAGCCTGAGTCGCGGGTCTCTTCAGTTGCCAGAGAAACTGCTCAGCGTAAGTAAGCCGTTATGATGTTAGACTAGACCATAATCGATGAGGTTCATTCATGTATTAGCCTATTTTGTGATGTCAACCCCTTGGGTGTACTAAAATCTGAATGAATGAACCTCATCGATTATGGTCTAGTCTAACATCATAACGCATAATTCTTCAAAACATGTTTTTGTTTTTTCTTTACCGAATATTTTGGTCCAAAAATAATAATTCCTCTGTCAACTTTTAATCAGTGCTTTTGGTGGATTTAAAACCATGAATTTATGCCAAAGCATGGAAGCAACCAAATTTTTCATTACTAAAACACGTATGTATGACATCTGGGGCAGCAACCATTTCCACTTCGACATTTTTGCACACACCTTCTCCATTATTCCCTCCCAGTTCTTTTCCTGATATTGTTGTGTGCCAAAGAAAATACCCAAAACTATTAATTTTTTTTTTTTTTTACCATTCAAACCTCCAGGTAAACAAGGCAGCTTTTCCTCTTCCCACTTTCCCACTTGTAAAGCTTGACTTTTATCCCAATTGACTTTTGATGAGGAAGCCTTCCCATAACACTTCAAAGCCTTTACAGTTGTACATATATCATCATAATTTTTTATAAATATATTAAAGGGGTGGTTGATTGTGATTTCACTTTTTTCATTTTAAATAGTGTGTAATGTTGCTGTTGGTGCATGAACATTATCTGCAAAGTTGCTGCGCTGAAAGTTCAACGTAAGCAGAGATATCGTCTTTTAAAAATCAGGAAGTTTAATGCCTACAAAAACGACTCGAATGGGACTACAACGAGATACTTCCCGGGTTTTATACGTAGCTAACCCATGCAAAAAAGGGGGCATGGCCATATTTCTGCGGCTTTGTCGAAGAGGAAGAGTTATAGTGGAGAGCTGTAGCCATGCCGTCGAAAGTGTGTTATTTTCACCCAGCTGCCAGGTCTTCTGTGTTCGGGCTTCATATGGACGCTGTAGTTCGTCAACAATGGCTAAAATTTATGTTTGATTATGTTCCTGAAAATGTCAATCGTAATAGCTCTCTGTGCTGCGCATTTTACGGAAGACAGCTTCCAGAATCTCCACGAATTCAATGCCGGATTCAACAAGAAACTCTTACTAAAACATGAAGCAGTTCCAACTTTACAACCAGAGACAACAGTTGTTGGGCCACAACCTGTAAGTAAGACTTAATCATTTTAAATGTATTTGCATGTATAATTTCAGACGTAATGTTTTAGTTTTATCAAGGACGTAAACAAATGCCAGCGCTGGCTTTAGTAGCCACTTACACGTACAAACGCGTACAAACATTTTGAACCTGAATTTGTAATTATGTACTAATTTTGTAAATGTATTTTCCATGTATATTTTATGAAGATCGATTTGATCAGGAACGTAAACCAATGCCAACGCTGTTTGTTTATAGCCAGTTAGTTCGATGCTATTTTGTGTGTATAAGACAAACGTGTATAAAGTTACAAAAAATTATATAGCCTAATCGCAACAGCAAACTTCAGCTGCTGAAGTTAAAACAATAACTTTAAAAAACTGTATTACTCAGTCATTTATTCAGTTATATTAAATGTTTAATCAGGAGAAAACCGTATCTCAAAAGCTAACAAGCAGCAGTAGCATTTTCAAGTAACAGCATATCGGAATTCATATATAATAATAGTAGATTAGAATAGAATAATAATAATAATAAAAAATTTACCATTCAGAAACGTTTTGTAAGAGCCGTGTTTGCGGAGGTTGCTTGACTCTCTTCATTGCCGCTTTCTGGGTCTGATCTGGCTCAAACTGATACGGCAGTATTGACACCATTATTTACATTTGACCGGAGCACATGCAACTTTCGCCCGTAAAGGTAATGGGCGTGAAGTTTCCGGACAACATGCACTACGCAGTTTAGCCAATTACAACACACCGGCCCAACTAACCAATCTGAGCCCATTGCCTGTTTCTGAGGGAGTGGTTTCATAGAATCAGGAAGTCAACCAGTCGTTCAAATGACAGAGGAGAAAGCAGCTTACAATAAAGGTGAAATTTATGAAAAATAAGACTTAAAAAAAACAAAAAACCCCGAAGACATGTTATATTGCACCCCACAAACACAATCATGCAAAGAAAAAAAGCAGTAAACCACCCCTTTAATGTCATCAGCATAATGCTGATACAACTAAAGGGGAGTCAAAATTACAGTTTGGTAACCATTCAAGCTATTCTTTAGAAAGCATAAAAGGAGTTCAATAACTAGTGAATAAAGCTGTCCTGAAATAGGATAACCGTGCCTTATTCCTCTTTCTACTGGTATTGGTCGACTAAGTCCCCTCCCCACTTTAACCATACATGAAGCTCCGTTATAAAGGAGACTTATCCAGGCTATAAATCTCTCTCCAAAACCAAAAGCTTTTAAAACAGAAAACAAAAACCTATGATCAATTAATTCTGTCAAATGCTTTCTCTTGATCCAAGGATAAAAGTCTGACATTCTGATCATACACTTTGCACACATCTAATACATCTCTCATTAAAAATAAATTGTCCATTATGGTCCGATCTGGGATACAATAGATCCATATGCACAAGGAAGCCAATATAAGCTCTTAGACACAGCTCTAGAAAGCACTTAATGTTCAGTACATAAAAGTGCAACAGGTCTCCAGTTCTTAAGATGAGATAAATCTCCTTTTTTAGGAACTAATGTTAGAACAGCTCTTCTACAGGAGGTTGGAAGTAAGCTTTGTTCAAAAGAGCTCATCAGGACATGTACATCAGGTCCTATAGTCCCACAGAAGTGTTGAAAAAAGTCTGAGTCCATCTATTGCAGTCCTGAGGTCAGCTGATTAACAGCTATAGTGAGTTCCTCCAAGCTTATTCCTTTATCCAGCTCAGTTTGTTCAATTCCTCTAAGCTTAGGCAGATCTTCTAAGAGTTCTTGTGCACATTCCTCATCACATTGTTCTTTGCCATACAACTCATCTTCTCATTCCCCTCCATCTGTTGTTACATGGCCATCTGGGCATCTCAGACATGTCATGCGCTGATCTTTCACACTACTTTTTTCCAAGTTGAAGAAAACAGTACTTGAGGCATCCATGTCTTTTAATTGAATGTATCTTGACCTCACGAGGGCATCACCTTTTACTTTTTCTTGCAGCAAGTAACTCAGCTCCACTCTTTTTGTTTTCAATACGTCATTACTTTCAGCATCCCCACTGTTTAAAAGGCCATTTTCAATCTGTCTCATGGCCTCCTCAACATCCTTTATGGCCTGTTGTAACATAACAGAAGAAGAAAAAAGATTGATTTGAGCCTTTCCAACTTCCCACCACTTATTTAAAGACTCAAAAGAACTTTTTTTTGCCATAGAATTTTAAAATTCCCACAAAATGTTTCATCTTGGAGCAATTTATTTTTAAAATGCCATTGAGATCTATTAACGTCTTGCTTCAAAAAAATTGTCACAGTAATAATGTGATGATCAGAAAATCCAACTGGTCTAATTACACTATCAATTAACTATGATCTAAGTCCTTGTGACAAATAAAATCTATCTATCTAGTCTTGCTGCACTCACACTTCCATCTAAGATTTTGACCCATGTTTGCCTTTCATTTGGAAATGTAATTCTCCATGCATCTATTAGATCAAAATAAACGTTTTAAATTCCTACTAGATTGTAAATGTGGCTCCTCACTAAGCCTGTCATTGTTAAAATCCACAGTATAATTCCAATCCCCACCTAGAGTAAGATAGTCAATATAATTTAACTCAAGAGCTTTCATTATATTATTGAAAAAAATCTATTCTTTCAGTCCCAATATTAGGGGTTTAAATATTAATAAAACAATAGATGGAACCCTCTATGTTAGCTTTAACCATATGACCTCGGCCTTTAACTAGATCACAGGAACTTAAAACATTAATTTTTGAATTACTATAAAATAGTATTGCTACCCCTCCACTCACATTACTCCCATGATTTAAACAAATGTGACCATCCCAAGATAAACCCCAATCGACTTCAGCTTTTATTGTGCTATGTGTTTCTTGTAAAAAGATTACGTATAGTCTGTTTATTTTTTCTACCTCCTTAACCATTTCTCTCTTCTGTCTATCCGTCCCACCATTCATATGTAAAGAGCCCACTCTTAAACTCCTCATAGAAAAAAAGAAAGAGAGAAAAAAAATGCTTTTTTTCAACAAGCTTTTTTTGACTTGGAAAACTTTTTAAGTGCCGTGACATGTTATCTCAAACGATACCGCTTCCGTTCATCCAACAAATTAAAACATCTTTTGTAATATTGCCACCGACCTAATGCATTTTTCTGTGTCAGCAAAGTAATCATCAACCTTAACTGACCGTCCAAACGTTTCATCCAGGAAATTATTGATTTCCTCCAAAGAATACAAATCTTTCACACTATTTGACCCATCAAATCCTTCACCATCTGACTCATCCGGTTCCATCTCTTCAGGATCACTTTCCTCCTGGTTTCCAACCTTCAACAAAGTAAACACTTCCTTCTCCTTAGATGCAACAAGAGCATTCTGTTCAATAGGTTCACTTTCACCCGTGGCTTCAATTTCTCTGATTTGTTCCCCTGTAATTTCTACATCCTTTGAAAGTAGCACAGCGCCCTCAACAGAAGTTGATTGCTCCGAGGATCCATCATCTCCCTTACCATCACGATTTGTCTCAAAATTCTCATTAACTAACACTATGCATTCGTTCTCCCGGAGTAGTAGACGTACTACTAGAAGCTGAAACAACTTGTCTATCAGCTTCATGCATTTGTTCAATGTGATTCTCTGCGCGTTCAGCTTGTTCGCAAGCAAAACACTTGTGCCCCACATTCAAAACATTTCATGCTCCCTGAATTGGCATACACAGTATAATATCATCCTCCATGCTTTATCTTAGGGGATACATCCAAAGACTGTGTTGGAGAATCTAGGAACATGAACACTTGCCTGCGAAGTGAGATTACATGTTTTAAACGTGCATCTTTACACCCAAGCGTCACCGTCTTAAAACCACTTGCAAATTTTCCAAACCTACGCAATTCTTGTTCAATCAACTCATTCGGAATAAAAGGCGGTACACCTGAGACAACTACTCTTGTAGACGGCACTGATAACAGCGAAACTTGAACAAACAAATCATTGATAAATACCACGTTTTCAATCAAATCGTACCAAGCGTTCATCTTTCAAAAAAACAACTGCAGCTTTGTTCATTCGAGACGCATGATATATTATCAAAACCTACCTGTTCACCAACTGCAAGCAGAGCCTCTTCCATCGTAACAAACCGAACTCCGTGTCCTATGGACAGCAGCGGCGTAACAAACCAAACCCCGTGTCCAATGGACAGCAGCGGTGTCACAGAGACGCCATACCCGCGAAAATTCAAACAATTGTTCTTACAACTATTTTCCGCTCAATTCAAAGAAAATAAATGATGTCTTACCTTTATCATGCATGTGAAAAGAAATGAAAAAAGATCACCACAGCAGTATCCCAAAGATAGCATAAAAGCTAGCTCTCCGTTCACATCCACTCACTCAATCATCCACTCACTCACACCAACGGAAACCGGAAGCCCGAGAGAGAGAGAGAGAGAGAGAGAGAGAGAGAGAGCAGCATCTCTACTAATAGTGAAACTGTAAGTTTATCTGCTTCAAGAACAGCGCCGATATTCCCTCGCTAGTGAGAAACGTCATGTAGCTTTTAAGTTGCTAAACTATTTTACTGATAAAATCTTCAGAGCAGCGATGACAACATGTTTATGTGCGAGTGTGTGTCTCTGCTTTATGTGTGTGTGTGTGTGTGTGTGTGTGTGTGTGTGTGTGTGTGTGTGTGTGTGTGTGTGTGTTTGAGTAGGAGAGACAGCGGGAGAAAGAGAGTATGTGCTTTCCTTACATAATAACATTTAATTTTATGGCTAAAAAACATAGAAGTAATTTGTCATTTTAATTCTGTTGTTTACTATATGTATTGGTTCGGTCAGTGTCGTTGTGGGTTTTGGCTCTTTTGCTGTTGTCGGCTGTAAGGACCTTTGAAATAACTGGAATCATTTGGTGAAGTGATAAAAACTGTAAATCGGTCAAGACCTGCCTGGATCTACTTTATACGTGCGTTTCCCTGAAAATAACTGCACACCTTAGAACGTTCGTCAACCAATCAGATTCAAGCACTCAACATTCCTGTTGTATGACATAAAATGAATGTTGGTATAGTTCTGATGATCATTGGGTCTTAGTAGAATTAAATGAAAAATGTTTTCATTTGAGATGTCCGATTTTTAATAGTATTCTTGAGAACTATTCTGAAACTCCTAGGGTCTATTTCTCAGAAGAAACATCTGACCAATCTTAATAAAAACTCTCCAGTTCCTCTCCAGTTAATAACATTGCTAAGTAGGAGACATAAATGATATATTAAAGCTGAAGTGTGTACCTTCTCCACAACATCATCAGATTGGTTGAGTTAAAATTGGTGTGTTGAGATGGTTGGGAAGATATGAGTCTACAAATTACTTAAATATAATCGTCTCCGCATCCTGAACAAAATCATAGAGGAATCGTCCCTAAACTCACGTCAATGCTTGAGTCAGAAGATGACATATCGACCTGCTCAAACAAACAGATCAATGTTTTGAAAGCATCAGATTCACTCTTCAGACTGACCAACTTATAGGGCGAGTCTGAACATAAAATGGAAATATATGATAAAAATGTTTAACTAGAAATTGCAGCTATGGGCAAGAAAACACTAAGAACCTTAATTAAAACCTTGGTTTTTACTCACTGATTAGCTGAACTTGACATCAAAAAACAAAAGATAAGCTTTATGATTTTGGGAGGGTTGTAAGAGACCACCAGCTGATTTTCCCAAAGCTCTTCATTTCCTGGAGCCACGAATACGTGCGGAGACACAAAACTGCCGGAAAACACTCAACGCATGTGAACATGAGAGAACACTAGCAAAACATAAAACATTATGATGATCACAATAAATAAGTGACTCTCTGAAAGTATACAATAACTGGTGTGTGTGTGTGTGTGCTGTAAATCCCAATATAACAAGCAACACTTTCACTTTGCAACCAAATCTAATGAGGATATTAATAACAAGATGTTTGTTAGCGCTGCTGTCGCTGCGTATTTTGTGAGTTTCGTGTGCCTGAGAATCTTTGATCTTGCTTTCAACTTTGCGTTGGCCTGGTTGACATTAAAAAAGTAGCTTTAAAATCGTGTGTGCTGCGGAGCAGATGATTAGATGTCGTCTGCTTTCATCTCTGCAGGGAATTCACTGCTAACTACTAGGTTCTAGCACCTCAAGTTTGATTTGAAAGAAAAACAAATACAGGTGCAATTAGTAGGCATTTTGCTATTAGCCACGTCTGAGTGACACAACAGGGCTATTATCGTTAGCTGAAACAAAAACTATCAAAACATTTTTGCTAAAGAATGTATGAGTGACCAAACAATTGTTCTGTCTTGTTTAGATGTGAGTGTATGTTGTTGTTGCTGTTTTGTTTGTTTTTTTTTTGTTTTTTTCTTCAAAAGGATAAAGAATAAAAATAAAGTTTCACAAAACATTTTTGCTAACTGAAATACAGCTGAAATACTGTAAAAATACTTATTTTAGTTAGTTGCCAGCAATATTTCTTATTTTCATTTACTTTAAGTTGAAGCAAGTTAATTTGCTAAAGCCCCTTTCACACAGCGCTTTGAACCCAGCAAATTGCCAGAACACCTTCTGTGTGAACGCAAACACGACCCGGGATTGATGCCGGGATCGATGCCGGGTTGGGGACCTAGTAACATTGCCGTGTTCAGTCCCGGAACGCGCGCTGTGTGAACAAAAGCCGTAATAATGCCGTGTCGTAGTGATGACGCTGAAGCCGCGATCGTTCGCCAGCTGTGAAACGGTACGTAATGCGCAAGTTTATGATCGAATCAGAGAAAAAATGCACAAGCGTGGTTTCTAGAGAGAGAAATTGCAGCTCATAAGCAAACTTAAGACGCTGCGGAGACATTACAAGTCACATCGATGTCACGTGTCTTTACGGAATTTTTACGGGTTGTCTCCGTAAAATCACTGGCAGTGTGAATGAACCAAAATCAAACGAACCCGGGTCAAATCTCGGGTCACTTTATCCGTGTATTTTCCGGAATATCTGTGTGAGAGGGGCTTAATTGAAGCACATAACAAAATGAATCAATTTATTTCAAGCTATTCAAAATATGAAAAACTATAATAGTTTTTTTCTTTTAAAAATAAAATTCACTAAAGCAATTTTTTTTTTTTTTTTTTTTTTTTTAACGTATGTGTCCACAAAGAAAAATGCACAAAGAGCTGGTAACACTTTACAAATAAGATTCAATTTGTCAACATTAGTTAAAGTGATAGTTAACCCAAAAATTATAAGTCTGTCATAGTTTACTCACCCTCATGTTGTTCCATAACTCCTTTTGGAGTACAAATTATGTTAAATAAATAAATAAATCATAAATAAAAAACCATTTGACCACAACATTCTTCAAAGCCTTTTATCT
>NC_138733.1:10137106-10144606 GCF_965113295.1 Leuciscus leuciscus | reverse complement strand
CTTTAATCACAGTTCAGTTTGATGGCTCTTCTCTGTTTCCTTGAGTGCTTTCCTTTTCATTTCGGATGCCCAAAAAGCTTCCCCGAAGCCACACATGGTCCTTTTACATTTCCGTATCTCTCTCAGAGTCTCTCTTTCTTTGTCTTTTCATGTCTGCAGAGCTGAGATAAAGAAAAGTGGCCTTGTTATGAGAGGCAATCATACGGCAAACAAAGACAATCTATCTGAAAGATCTCCAATGCATTATGCCTTTCAAATATTTTTCACCATTTTAAAACATTAACATGCAAGCGTCTCAAAGCAAAGATGAATTTCAAGTCATCCGATCAAATTGCATTAATTAATGATAAGAATAGTTTACACACAAATGAAAATTCAATTATTTACTCACCCTCATTTTGTTCAAAACTTGTATACGATTCTTTCTTCTTAGTCCTGGCTGCTCTTTTTCATACAATAAAAGTGTTAAACTCCAAAATTGACACACAATACAAACACTTATAAGTGGTCTACACAAATAGAATGTGCTATTTCAAGTCTGCTAAAGCCATTATTTTGGTGAACAGTGAACAAAACTTAAAATTAAACAATACTGCAGCTCTCAAATTTAATGTACGTTTCTTATACATCAGATTCAACATCAAAGGTCTTTCTTTTTCACATTTTTGGGTGCACTATTTTTAATTTTTTACTAAATCCAAAAAGTAATGGACAGAAATAGACAACAACAAAAACAGGAGGAGGATTACAGCCAAATGAATTGAGATAGATGTTGACAAAGATGATTTCTATCCCTTAATATCCATTAAATTTGGTGATGTGTGTGTGTGTGTGTGTGTGTGTGTGTGTGTGTGTGTGTGTGTGTGTGTGTGTGTGTGTGTGTGTGTGTGTGTGTGTGTGTGTGTGTGTGTGTGTGTGTGTGTGTGTGTGTGTGTGTGTGTGTGTGTGTGTGTGTGTGTGTGTTTTCCTGATAGCATCTGAACTGATTAAACATCCATAACCTCAAACAGGAAACTACTCTGCTTTTAATGACTGCGTAGGAGGCATCATGGGATATGGAGTCCATTTCAACAATAAAACGGATGGAAATGTTGATCAATAATTGAGAAGAAGGGGAAGAAGAGAGAAAGACAGCACAGATGAGACACACACACAGGACTTGTTGGCTCAGATCAGAGCGATGATCTGCTGTTGTGTGTGTGTGTGTTGTGTGTGTGTGTTGTGGAGGGGAAGTAATTAAATTGTAATGCGTGTTGATCTGTTTAGAGTCCCTCAACAGGCTGCTGCACTTTCCTCAAGATACTGAAACCAACGAGCTCCTCACACACATTCATAAACCAACTACACAAAACACTACACAACACGAGACAGCAGAGAGAGGGAGAGGAAGAGAGAAACAGGAGGAAGTAACTAGAGCACAAGAAGGACTGGCTTACAAGAAGAAGGCTTATCAGGTGACTGCTGACACACAATATGTCTGTTGAGTTTACACAGGCCTACATCTTGCATAATATGTACGATTTTTGCTTTTTCTAAAGAGAGAGATACAATTATAAAAATAAAAACATATCATAAAGTGCCCAAAAGAAGCTTCATAACAACTAAGTGGAATAGGCCTATAGACCTTATGTAGCTCCGCCCCTTTACAGCGCTGCGCACGTTGTCTTTTGACTTCCGGTCTGTATTTTCACAGCGATTTTGCGTTTATTAATGAACGGCTCGTTTTCAAATCTTCCCGGTCGACTGACATTTGTTAAGACATCTGCTTTAAAGGGTAACTAAACCCCTGGTCAGAGCCTGACTCCACCCACTGGCAATATTTGAAAAATGCTGGAAAAGTGGGCAGAGCCCAGTGGAGAGGGGGCGTGCATCTGTGACGTATCTCTCTGCAGGCAAGGGCGTGGTTAGCTGGTACTCTCTGACGTCAGAGGGTACCACAACTTCCAATAGGAAAATTCAACTGCAGTAGCCACCGTTCAACCTGAAGAGGGCAGCACTCAGACGTTTTTACACCATATTTTGTAAAATTAAAACACTTTAAACACAAATGTCAAAAAAACTGCTTGAATCAATGAACAGCACTAATAAAGCCCCATTTTTACAGATCATTAACTAAAAAAAGTTGGTTTAGGGTTTAGTTACCCTTTAAACATTACAATCCTCATGATAACTTTCGCTAACTTTACATTAAGTAAATCCACTTCAAAAGTTAATTACTCTTGGACAGCAATGCCATAGAAATATACAGAGCGACCGCAAAAACGGAAGTTAAAAGACAATATTCTAAAGATGGCGGCGCCCTCGTTTCTCTGGTCATTATCGCAAAATAAACAACAATCAGGAGTTTATTTTGCTATAGGCTAATCACTGTCTGGCTGTGCATTGTCTCTCTATATAGCTATTCATTTACTGGAAAAAATGTGGATGTGAAATATTGAACTGAGACAAAATTATTGTGTAATTTTACCTGCATTTTATATCAACCCTAGTGAAAAAAAAGGTATACTTTATTGAATTTGAAATATATTCCCTTTTTTCCAATAGTACATTGCAAATATACCAACAAAAAAATGGTACTCTTTAAATATCTTAAAATTATATTAGCATCATGCTTTTACCTATTTTCACAATACAACTTTAAACACACTTAAAAATGAAGTAAAAATATATTTTAGAAAAATATACTTGAAGTGAAAATTCTGTTTATTTTTTAAAAGTGTATTTATTTGCACTTTACTTAAAATATATATTTTAGGTATATGTTTAAAGGTACAATATGTAAGAATTTTGCATTAAAATATCCCAAAATCTCAAGGCCAGTGTTATATATTTTGTTAAGTTGATTACTTACAATATCCCCAATGTTTCCAACTATTTTTAAATCGTGAGAAAATTGCGATTTTAACCAAGGAAACGGGGCGTTAGAGCAGGGGGGAGCTGGGAGTCGCCAGTCAATTGCGTCATATCCGCGTTACCCTCGGTTTCCGCTCGTACTGCGTGGAGTCCTGGACAAATGCGGAAGTTGTAGTTGTAGCGTCTATCAAGCTACTACAAACTTTAGCTTGTTTCTTGCAGTCGTTATGGGACACAATTATTCTTTACCGATTGCAGCTGGTTCTGTCGACAAAGCATGCTTAATTTTATATTTTCCAAATGTAGCATTCGGTAATAGTTATGTTTATGTAAGGAAAGTATTATTGCTTTAGATTTGTGTTTAGTTTATTGACATTGTTTATCACGTCTGGTGTTTATGGCCATGTAAATAAACATAGCATGTGTTATACATAAAGATTAATCAGTATTTTGGCAAATGATGTGGGCATGTTCGAATGTACTTTTACAACAATTGTTTAGAACACGTAAAACTGCGCAGCGTTATCACAACAATGAATTCAACAAATACAGTAACATCTATGATAACCAATTTAGTATTAAACCTTACTTTTCTTGCGGTTAATTCATTTTAATGAAATAAAAGTGTGATGAGGTTTAAGAGTCAGGAAGGAAGAAGACGCGTCGTCGTGACTGGGACTCGTACTTTATTAAAATAAAGCAAAACAAACAAAAGCCGCGCACAACGCGCATTCACTGTGGCAACCGCGACGGCACAAAACAGTTCAAAAATGAGAGCTTGGATCCACCGGTTTTCTTCCTCTGCGTCCAATTTTCTCTCCAGTCTCTCTCTCGTTCCAGCGCGGCTTATAAGCGGTCTCTCCACGCCGATCACTGCAATAAGACACAGGTGCATTTGCACTTGACCTACTTGCTCGTCTCTTTTCTCTCCCATCACAGACCGCGCTGAACCACGCCCCCCTCGCCACAAAAAGCATGTCATTAAACGCAACATTTATAAAAATAGAACTTAGCCTCATCATCCATGAACATGATTTTTCGATTCCCGTCTGACTGATTTACATCCACGGTGGAGTTTAAAACGACAGTTCCCATCATTCCACGCTCCTTCACATCGTCATCAAGCTACGCCGTTGTTGTTGTTTGGAATGTAGCGCCCTCTAGCGGCAAAAATTCTTGCATATTGTACCTTTAACTGTGTGCTGAAAATTATCATTGTAACAACACTTTGAAAGTATACTTTCAAAATACATTATAGAATACAATAGTATATTGTACAAAGTATAGCCAAGTAATATTTGTTTATTAATGTGCATTTGGCATTGAAGACAAAGTGCGAAATTTGTAGCATTTGTAATGTATTAGGCTACTGAGCATATACTTTTTACTCAAATATTTTACACTTAGGCTATGGTATATTGCTAGTATGTTTTGAAGACACTCATAATGAATTTGTAATGTATCCTACTTGTA
Organism: Leuciscus leuciscus; assembly: GCF_965113295.1. NCBI lineage: Eukaryota > Metazoa > Chordata > Actinopteri > Cypriniformes > Leuciscidae > Leuciscus > Leuciscus leuciscus. The sequence continues at coordinate 10,140,280 of NC_138733.1, read as the reverse complement.
ACACAAATAAAGTACACTTTAATATTACTAATAAAGCATGTAATTACACACCTAAAGTAGGCCTATACTGAATTAGCCCCAGGCTGCAAGTATACTAAGGATTTTAATTTTTTATTTCACCAGGGAAAGCTTCGCAATACGAAGTGATCGTTCTCGAAAGGGAACTTCGCTTATACATAATGTATTTAAGAATCGGTGTAGCAAGACAAACACTGTAGCAACCACACTAATTTATCTGAGGTCAACCGATAACTGCACGCAAGATGGCGCCCGTTTGTATGAAACAAGAGCGCGCGACCTAGTGGTGTGATACGACGTGAAAGTAGCGCTATTATATTTTTAATATATAATTTAAGCCGACTGATGTTCATGGCCGTTTCTCAATAGACCTTATTCAGAGCAGTGCCATGAAAGCGAGGTTGTGACTGTGAGGGATAGACTTACCGAGTTTGGCATCCAGTGTATAAAGCTGTGTTAAGCTCCTAGATCACTTAACATTTTCCACAGCTTATGTTGTCTGGAGGTTTTTGTCAACTGAAACTTCTTGGAAATATATTTTTGCAGTGTTTCGTCGGCAGAACAATTCAAAAACACATAGTACAACCCACTGAAGAGATGTATGTCTATCGCTCTCACAGCCCCGCTTTCATTCCCGTTAAAATCAAAGATGGCGCTAATGTGAATAATGTACATGCGTTGTTAAGCGACCTTGCGTCGTTGTGTTCTCGTACGTGATCGTCCACCGCAGCGCTGGACGACATTGGGGAATCTGACCACTGAATGTCGCGATTGACCAGTCCGAATCGAGTATTTCAGAAAGCTAACAAGAAAAAAAAGAAATTATTTAGTATTATTAAAGTAATTTTACTTGATCTGCACAAGTTCAAAAGATTACACTTCCAGTTTTTGAACATAAAAAGCAAGTGAAGCAGCAAGTGTGTGGCAATTTACAGTAACCTAGTATGCAGGGCTCGAGACTAACGGCGTCCTATCGTCCTGGGGACGATAGAAAATGTGTTTAGGACGAACAGAAATATTCTCCAGGACGCCTACAGGACGAAATACATTTTTGTATGCGTGTTCATTTATTACTAGCCTATTAGGGTAACTTACTTAGAAAATGCCAAAATTAACCGACCAAGCGCTGACTACAACGGAGCGCGTCTTCTCATGCTGTTACTATAGTAACTATCACTGGCCGGTTACTCACCCGGAGACTTGTTTCGCGGTACATTTATCACATGGCTTATTTTCACAGACAAAAACGAGACGATAATTAAATAAAACTAGTTTTGAATGACAAAAGCCATGACGAAAATCTATTGACATTTTCGTCAACGAATAAAACCTAGACAAAAATGTTAGATAGTGACGATTTGGGAAGCGATCCAGTCAGAACTGATGTCCTGCGTTTGTGGTAGATGCGCACATTTGAACTATAACGTGCTGATCTACCCAGCGGCACACGGGCTGACATGCGCTGAATCCTGCATGTCTCATAAAACGTTAAAAAACTTAAACGTCTGGGAGAATGAGTAGAGCAGACATATAGATCTGAATAAGAGTGACGACGCAAAAAAAGAGCTCTATTCGGTACGGTTTTCTGTGCGCACACACCCGAAGCGCTTCGTGCAGCCATGCACATAGACACCTATACAGCGCGCGAGTACTGAACTGAGCTCTCTTTCGTGTCTGAGTGGACAAATACACACAACATTATGTCGAAATGTCCGTTTTGGAGAGTATTCACGTAAACTATGTTGGTTATGTCTTAAACAGTTTTGAGTGTATCGGATGTGCATCAGTGCAATTGGATCCGCATGTCATTGGACATGATCCGATGTCTTAAAGTGACAGTGGGTAATAAACCTAATGCGGTCTGTGTCCTTAATATTGATCAAGCAACAAAAGAAAAAGAGAAAAGCATTCACTGCTCGTTAATAGCTTTAATAATAATGCATTATATTTAATTCATACAAATAAATATGTCTGCTGCTTGAAAGAATAAAGAATGATGATATTTTTTAGATATGTAGTCACCAGTATTTATTTGTTATTTTTTAATCCAACCAACTCAAAAACATTTTGAGCTGTATGTATTTTTCGTATATGTAAAAAAAAAAAAAAAAAAAAAAAAAATTTGTTCTGCATGAATACAAAACAGCATTTAACTCCTGTTATTTTTTATTAAATCTGTTTTTTACCTGTTTACAGATAACTACTTTGAATGGAGCTAAATAAATATAATAATATATATCATAAACATTTTAATGGTGTTTTTATTATGTAACTAACAACTATAGATGATAATAACAAAGTACAGAAACAACATGTTTATTTTGGGACGGTTGACATTCACTTTAGGACGGTTCAAATCGTTTTTCAGGACGGTTCCAGGACGGAGGTGAAAAAAGTTAGTCTGGAGCCCTGCTAGTATGAACAGTATCATTTGTGACAATTTTGGTATTTGGTTGTGTGGAATATATCTAAATATCAGTCAATGCATACTCAATATCTGGCAGTACTCAGTTGCAAAACAAAACGCAATTTACAATTTTGCACAAACTTATGAGTACAACTGCAAATACACACAATTTTACCCAAATGAAAATAGCAAGTTTTTTTGCATCTCTTCCATAGGAGCACAACACTGTTCGCTCTGATAGAGCGGAAATGTTTTGTGTGTGTCTCAGTGTGGGAGGCACGGTTTGATGCCCAGATACAACTGAGGATTCAGTGAAAATCAGGAGAACATTCAGCGCCGGGGGCCATGGGAAAACAGATAGCACGAAAGGAGTGATGTATGACAGATAAACAAACATAATCTCCCTGAAAAATACACAAAAACTAAATCTTACCAGTTTATCATGTTCTCAATCTCTCCGTTTGTCACTGCACAAATGATATGAATGATGCCTCACATTGATTCATGAGAACATTTTCTGTAAATACCTGACATTATTGTAGGGCGTTTCTGTGATATTTTATGCTTTAAGCTGTTTTGTCTATTTAAATGTGTTTATTTTCCTACCACAAGCACTACCCAGGGAAATAAACACAAGAAGACGCGTCACAAGAAGATGTGTCGCCGCTGAAAGGTTGCACAAGTGTGTGATCTCCTGTGAAGAACCTTCCGAGAAAACAACTGACTGGATTAAACAACAACAGACAGTG
>NC_138733.1:10069606-10132106 GCF_965113295.1 Leuciscus leuciscus | reverse complement strand
CTCCTTCTGCCTCTTTTCCTCTCTCTCGTTTTTGGAGTTCAAGGAGCCACACTAAGAGAGCATCGCCTCAGTGGAAGTGAACCCGTCTCTTATGGACCTGCGTCCCAGATCCGCCCTCCTCCGAGTGCTGAGATGCTCAGAGCTCTACGATACATCCAAAGCCTCAGCCAGAGATCCCCCCCACCTGATCCCCTTTCCGACGAGCGTCAACCAGATCAAGAAGAGGATGATATGGAGAGCATCCGATCCATGCTACAACTGGCAGCGCCAGGCCGGATGGACAGAGGTATGGAGGATAGAGAGGAAGAAAGAGACAACACTAAAGAGTTGCTTCAAGCCGTGCTTAAGACACTACAACAAACTGAGGAACACAAGATGCCCAAGAAGGTTATTGCAACCCAACCTCAATACACCATCCACCCCTTCCCAAGGCCAAAACAACAACTAGAGGTTGAAACGTCACCTGAGAACTATGGGAGGACCTCATGGGCCAATCAAGATAGCCGGAGACGACACAGGCAGTATCCAATTATGTTTGAGGATCCGGAGGATCAGGAACAGCCGCTCAAACGGACCAATGAGAATGCGGAAGAACAGTACACGCCCCAGAAACTGGCGACCCTTCAGTCTGTGTTTGAGGAACTGAGTGGGATCTCCACATCTAAGGCCAACAGCAAACGAGATGAAGGTGAAGATGAGGAGGAGGATGATGATGATGATGATGATGATAATGACTTGTACAGGCAGAGGAAGATGGCCTTGGAGGACATCATGGGAACAGACGAATGGGCACCTCTGGAGGAGCAAATAGAGACTGAAGAAGAAGAAAGAGAGAGGCACGGTTTTAATCGTGACCTTGAGGATGATGACCAGGAGGAAGACGAAGATGATGTCAAAAGATCAAACCAATCCAGCTGGAAAAGTACAGGAAAAGAGGAGGACCCTGAGGACATCGCAAAGCTTATGGACTACTATCTTCTCCAAATCCTTGAAAAGAAAGAGCAGGAGCAGCAGAAAAGACAAGAGGCCAGCAGGAGCGAGCAAGAAAGCAACCGAGAGATGGAGAAAAAAGATGCGGATGAAGACGAAGATGAGGAGGAGGAGGTGGTGGAGAGGGAAATTAAGCCGATGCACAACACATTCCCCGAGTCTTTGTCCCAGATAATCAAACTCTCACAGCAGCTTCGGATCCCACCAGAGGAAGTCCTTGACCTTCTTCAAAACGAGAAGCAGAAGGATTTATTGGGACAGTCACGTACGCCCTACGCAACCCCTCACAACACACACAAGACTTTCTCCACAGCACCTCATCGAGGTTCGCCGCTCGAGACATCGGAGAGGAACAGCGTCGCCCAGGACATCCTGAGCATCCTTGAGCTGGTTAATGCAGCACAGCAAAACAATAAACGACCAACGCAACCCAACCCGTCACGTTATTATGAGAGAAAAACCGGCAAGGATGATTACGACAACACCGCTGCCGAGGAAGACGAATTGGCCAGTTACCTGGCATCCGAAATGCTTGCACAGGGACAAAGACGAGCACGTCCAACGCCATTGCGCAACGTGGATCAACCCCGGTATGGAAATCTGGAACGTGGCGTCCAGGACTACTTCGATAAAAGCGCACCAGAAAAAAGAACGGCGGAGCACGAGAACGCTGACATCGGATTAGATAACAACACAATGCTGAAAATCCTGAGGTTCCTGGAACCGGAGAGCGACAACACCGACGAAACAGACTCTGAGGAAAAAACAGTCCCTGAAATGTAGATGTGTAGATAACCATTATATTCATTGTTTGAATTGGCATATAATAAAGTATTTTGAAACAAATATATTCCCTAACTGCGTTTAGTCAATGTAGTGCTCCAGCTTTTCTCATTTGTCTTCTGTATAGCGCAAAATAAAGAGTATTTTAGTAAACCTGATTAACTTCTTTCTTAGTTAGTGATAAGAACATTGTAAAAAGTCACCGGCTTTACCTCTTCAACATATGAACACACACAGATTTTCTCCCTCTTAAAGACGCCAGCTATGTTTTTTTCAGTCAGTATCTTGTGCGTGTGATGAGGTCATGTGTGATGTGGCAGAGGTAAATAAAGCATTTGTTCACACTATGGTCCTCTGTTTGTGTAATGTGTCTCTCACTGCCGAGCAACCTTGGCAACCTTTGCATGAATTCATTGTTAATATTGTTTTAAATCAAAACTCATTTAGAGGTTATTTCAGCATACATGCAACCATTTTATGGAAATCAATTAACTATTTAATTCATTTGGACAATGATTATCTGTTGGGTATTTTGAGATAAAACTTCACACTACTCCTCCTGGATACTGTTATAAGCATGAGCCCCGTCTGATTGGTCGTGGCGGAGGTGTTGCAACCATTTATAAAGATATTCTAAATGTTACCCAGAAAACGGGTTATAAGTTTATTTCATTTGAAGTACTTGTACTAAATGTTACGCTCTTAGATGTTAGAAAAACATCCCTATTATCTCTAGCCTTGGCTACCGTATATAGACCGCCAGGGCCTTACGCTGATTTCCTAAAAGAGTTTGCAGATTTTCTCTCAGACCTATTAGTCAATGTCGATAAAGCACTAATTGTTGGAGATTTTAACATACACGTAGATAATCCAAATGATGCGTTAGGAGCTGCGTTTACAGATTTATTAAATTCATTTGGGGTCAAGCAAAACGTCACCGGACCAACACATCGTCTTAATCATACACTCGATTTAATTATATCACATGGAACCGATCCAACCGATATAGATATCATTCCACAAAGTGATGAAGTCACTGATCACTACATGGTAACTTGCATATTACGTACTGCTGTAATATGTCATGCGGCGTCGCGTTATCAACCAGGCAGAACAATCCTCCCATCCACCATAGATAATTTCTCAAATTGCTTATCTAATCTGTCTCAGCTGCTGCCTGAACCCAAACAAACAGATGAACTAGAAGAACTAACTAGCACTATGAGCACCATTCTCTCTAGAACATTGGATGAGGTTGCACCTATTAAATTAAAAAAGGTCAGAGAGAAAAATAAAGCACCATGGTATAACAATACTACGCATGTTTTAAAGAGAGAAACGCGTATTTTAGAGCGTAAATGGAAACAAACTAATTTAGAGGTCTTTAGAATCGCGTGGAAAGACAGTATGTCACGTTATAAAAAGGCCCTAAAAGCGGCCAGGGCTGAGCACCTCCGCAAACTAATAGAAAACAACCAAAACAATCCAAGGTTTTTATTTAACACCGTGGCTAGACTAACAAATAAACAGACGTCACCAGAACAAAATATCCCGTTACAGTTCAGTAGTAATGATTTCATGAACTTCTTCACTGAGAAAATAGAAAGCATCAGAACCACAATTGTAAACGTTCAATCTTCAATCGCGCCTTATAATTCAGCTTCAATTATCACCCCGAAAGAACAATTACAGTGCTTTACAACTATAGAACAAAAAGAGTTAAATAAACTTATCACTTCATCTAAAACAACAACATGTTTATTAGATCCTATACCAACTAAACTACTGAAAGAAGTGTTACCTGTAGTGGAAGATCCTCTCCTCAATATTATTAACTCGTCTTTATCTTTAGGTCATGTTCCAAGAACATTTAAACTGGCAGTTATAAAACCTCTCATTAAGAAACCACAATTAGATCATAATAATCTAGCAAATTATAGACCCATTTCAAATCTTCCATTTATGTCTAAAATATTAGAAAAAGTGGTGTCCGCTCAACTGGGCTCTTTCTTGCAACAAAATGAGATCTATGAAAAGTTTCAGTCTGGATTCAGACCGCATCATAGCACTGAAACTGCGCTCGTTAAAATCACAAATGATTTACTTTTAGCTTCTGACCAAGGCTGTATCTCAATACTAGTTTTACTTGATCTTAGTGCTGCGTTCGATACTATAGATCATACATTACTCTTAGATCGACTACAAAATTATACTGGTGTTCAAGGACAAGCACTAAGCTGGTTCAAATCATACCTATCTGACCGCTACCATTTTGTCTATTTAAATGGAGAAAAATCGATCATAACTCCAGTAAACTATGGAGTGCCGCAGGGATCTGTATTAGGCCCTCTGTTATTTTCAATATATATGATGCCACTTGGAAATATTATAAGGAAACATGGAATTAGTTTCCATTGTTATGCTGATGACACTCAAATATATATTTCATCACGGCCGGATGAAAACGCAAAATTTTCCAAATTGACAGAGTGTGTTAAAGATATAAAAGATTGGATGACCCGTAATTTTCTTTTATTAAATCCAGACAAGACAGAGGTAATACTTATCGGTTCAAAAAACCGCCCACAAAACCTCGCACAATACAACTTTAACATCATAGGATGTCCTGTTACTTTATCCTCTACAGTAAAAGACCTGGGTGTTATACTCGATTGCAACCTGTCTTTTGAAAATCATATTTCATATGTTACAAAAACAGCATTTTTCCACCTTAGAAACATTGCTAAGCTACGTAATATGCTATCAGTTTCTGATGCAGAAAAGTTAGTTCATGCATTCATGACCTCGAGACTGGATTACTGTAATGCTTTACTAGCTGGTTGTCCTGCATCCTCAATAAACAAGCTACAGTTAGTCCAAAATGCCGCCGCTAGAGTTCTTACTAGATCAAGAAAATATGATCATATAACACCGATTTTATCATCACTGCATTGGTTACCTATAAAGTTCCGTATTAATTATAAGGTATTGCTACTGACTTATAAAGCCCTAAACGGCTTAGCTCCAGTCTATTTAACGGATCTTTTATCACCCTATAATCCATCGCGCTCTTTAAGATCACTAAATTCAAGGCTTTTGGTCATACCTAGGATATCCAGAACCACCAAAGGAGGGAGAGCATTCTCACATTTGGCTCCAAAACTCTGGAATAGTCTTCCTGATACTGTTCGTTGCTCAGACTCGCTCTCCCAGTTTAAAACTAGATTAAAGTCGCATCTCTTCAGCCAGGCATTCATATAATCCTACAGTTCAAACTACAATCCGGCCTCTAGCTCATAAATGCCAGAGGAGAACTGGCCCCCGACTGAGCCTGGGTTCTCCCAAGGTTTTTTTTTTCTCCATTAGGTCACCTGATGGAGTTTTAGGACACCATTAGGTCACTTGATGAAGTTTTTCGGTTCCTTGCCACTGTTGCCTTTGGCTTGCTCAGTTGGGGATATTTTGGGGATATTTAATTTAATTTTATCAATCAATAAATTCCTCTTGAAACAAACTTTGTTGTATTATTTTAATTTAATACTGTGAAGCTGCTTTGATACAATCTGTATTGTGAAAAGCGCTATACAAATAAACTTGACTTGACTTGACTTGACATGCACACTTATTTTATTTTACATCTTGTGAAAAGGGGCATAATAGGTGCCTTTAGGTATTTAGCAGTGATCTTGTCAGGCTTTTCTATTTACAGCAAAGTTAGCTAATTCCCTGCCCAAAATATAATAGCATTGCAATATAACAATAAATAACCTACAATATGTAGGCTAACGATAAAGTTGACAGTTGCTTCATAAATTTATTAAAAACATAAAAAGCAAAACACACCTGATGCACATTCTTTGTTGTCCATTTACTAGAAGTAGCCTAGATCTACAAACCTTGCTGTATTTTTGTGTAGTCAGTTAAGAGAAGGTGCACCGCCATCTTAATCCGACGAAAGTGATTTGACCGTAAACACGACTTTCCACCTCGTAAACACGAACTTCTCCAAGAGTCGCAGCAGGATTCAGATTTAATTTACCAGGTTATGAGATAATGGAGAGATGACTGACAGGACTGAGCGTCATTGACAAATGGCCTCTTATCTTGTAAAATGTGTGGCCTGTACCCAAAGACAGTAGGCCTATAAACGCCTGTACCGTGATCGCGAATTCGAGCGAGCATTCAAAAGTGATTTCAATACGATGTTATATCGGTATTGTGGCCGTAAGTTTATATAGCCTACCATGTGGAAATTTCCTCACCGTTTCCCATGCTGTATTTAACCACAATTTAGCCTATACATTTTCAAAAAAACAAACAAATTGTTATTAAAAAGCATTTTAATATTTATTATCAAAGCTTGGGCATCCATGCAAAATTTATTTTTTTCAGATTAAGCATAATAATAAATAAAAAAATATTTCAGTTCAAAACAAGATCATCTAAGATCTGTCTGAAGGTTATTGACTGATTGTCAGCCCGCAGAGAAAAATTAAAAATCAAATTTACCTGAAACTAAGAAGAAACCTGAGGGTTCATTTCACAGTGTAGTCAAGTGGTTAAAAGATATGGGGTCGGTTCAGATTTTCTAATGTTTTTAAAGACTCTTATGCTCACCAAGGCTGCATTTATTTAGTCAAAAATACGGTAAAACTGTAATATTATTACAACATTATGTTGTACAACATTAAAATAACAGTTTTCTGTTTAAATATATTTTAAAATGCAATTAATTCCTGTGAATCAAAGCTGAATATTCAGCATCATAACTTCAGCGTCACATGATCCTTCAGAAATCATTTTAATGTGATGATTTTTGACACATTTTCAGGATTCTTTGATGTATAGAAAGTTCAATAGAACGGCATTTATTTAAAACAGAAATCTTTTGAAACATTATAAATATAATCTTAGATCAATTTAATGCATCTTTGCTGAATAAAAGTATTAATTACTTTTAAAAAATCTTACTGGCCCCCAAATTGTGAGCGCTAATGTACATGAGTGTCTCTCGCCCTTTCTCATTGTCTACAGCCAAAAACAGTGTGCCACATTTCATAATAAATCCTATCATTTAACAATAGTATTCTCACTATCTCAGAAGTCGAGATGCTGAATAATGCAAAGTGTTGCTGTTTCAGTGTAGTAATGGTCATAATTAAACACATTCAGCATATGAAGTTCTTGTTATTGTGTCTTTGAAGACTGAGGCGATGGCTGTGATTATCCTTCAGTATGTCGGTTTGTTTACATACTCCTCCATTGTCTGTCACAAATAAACACAAAACACAATGTCTCTTAATTATCAATTGTAAGAATTCATAAATTCATTCATGATGTTATGATACTCATCTGTAATAACTTATTCGGTCAGGCAGACAAGATCACGTTGCGTAAAAACATCTGTGAAAATGTGATGAATCTCATCAAAAAGTGTGTGTGTGTGTGTGTGTGTGTGTGTGTGTGTGTGTGTGTGTGTGTATGAGCATGTGTCTGTGTGTGAATGAGTTTGAGTGTGTGCAGTGCGTGTGTGTGTGTGCGTGTGTGTGTGCGTGTGTGTGTGTGTGTGTGTGTGTGTGTGTGTGTGTGTGTGTGTGTGAATGAGTTTTTGTGGCATGAGTGCGTTTGTGTGTGTGTTTCTACATGTGTGTGTGTGTGCGCATGTCTGTGTGTCTACGTGTGTGTGTGTCTACGTGTGTGTGTGTGTGTGTGTGTGTGTGTGTGTGTGTGTGTGTGTGTGTGTGTGTGTGTGTGTGTGTGTGTGTGTGTGTGTGTGTGTGTGTGTGTGTGTGTGTGTGTGTCTACGTGTGTGTTTGTGCATGTCTGTGTGTGCGCATATCTGTGTGTCTACGTGTGTGTGTGTGTGTGTGTGTGTGTGTGTGCGCAGGTCTGTGTGTGTGTGTGTATGTGCAGGTCTGTGTGTCTGCGTGTGTGTGTGAATGAGTTTTTGCGTGTATGTGTCTGAGTGTGTGCCTGTGAGTGTGAGTGTGTGTGTGTCTACGTGTGTGTGCGTGTGTGTTTGTGCATGTCTGTGTGTCTGCGTGTGTGTGAATGAGTTTTTGCGTGTATGTGTGTGAGTGAGCGATCGAGCGAGTGTGTGTGTGTGTGTGTGTGTGTGTGTGTGTGTGTGTGTGTGTGTGTGTGTGTGTGTGTGTTTCACCTCCTGAAGAGAATCTGCCTCCTCCATTGATTTGGCCACAGACGCTTTAGATGTTTCCTGCACCTCTCCACCGATGACAAACTCATCCAGGATAAAGTAAGCCTTTTCAAAGTTAAAAATGAGGTCTAATTCACACACCTGCAACACACAAACATATAAACACCAAAAACCTCAATTCAAGATTCAGAAAACACATCAACATGAACGCTAGAGTACATGACCCAAACCTTACATTGCCAAAGTACTGGTCCAGCAGCTCGACGTATCTGTGCAGGAGCTCCAGTGTGATCAGCTCGTTGTCCTCTTCTTCCAGACCACAGCAGAAATACAGGCTGGCATACCTGCAGGTCAGAGGTCAGAGGTCAGAGTGCATACAGCACAAACTGACTACAATGTTTTTACATACAACAACACACAATCATAGGCTGATTCGTCAGTACTCTCTTAAAAACACACATTTCCCCGTGGCACTTTTATTCTCAAGAGCCATATTTGGCTGAATAGGGTTTCTTTATGGAATATTGCAGTAATTATTATAAATGATTTATGTGTGGGTCATTATTTTTTTTAATGCATGTGCCTAGTAATATTTAACCATAATATGAATATTATGAATTGCCGAGTAATATTTGAATTTGATTCCTTCCCTTCCTTTGCAGCAACTTCTTTTCTCTGATGACATGTTTATTGGCGCAAGGGCGGGGCAACCTGTCACTCAAATGAGATCGACCAATAGCAAACCACAACATCTAATCAATTCCTCAAGGGCAAAATCAAGCCCCGCCTTACACATGTCCTTGTTTGAGAAGCCGTTTCACTCGGATATACAACACAATAGGGAAGAAAAGACTATTGCAACTTCCGTTTAATGCCGATTTTAAAGGACTATCAAACATGTTTGCAACCTTTATTGTTCAGTGTCTACTTCTACTCTGCAAAGTTCCCTTCATGTAGTAAAGCAGAACTGGAACGACTCTGATGCATCATGTGCAAATGCAATGTTGACTGTGACATCGAAGTTCAGCAAATGCGCTGGATGTTTCATGTTAGTATCTTCAGACTGAAGAGCAGAAATACTAAACCTTAATCATGTGCAAAGATCTGAAACTCTGTTTGCCTGTAAACGCAGCGACGCTTTAGGGCTGATGGCTGATCATTAACTGGGCTCAAAGGTTGTGTTCAGTTATGGGAGAGAGAGAGAGCGAGTTGGAAAGTTACAGAAGGCATTGTAATGACGAAGAAAGAACATAAGATAAGAAGGTGACCTCTGACCTTCTGTAGACGATCTTCAGGTCCCGCCACTGCAGAAAGTTGCAGGCCTTCGGGGGGCGAGCCAGCACCATTTGCGTGACGTCCCGTATGATCTTCTTCTTGTCCCGATCGCTGAGAGCCGTGAACCATTTCTGCAGTCGTAGTTTCCCCTGACGGCTGAACAGCAGCAGAAAGCGCATCTACAGCGAACACACACACGTTCATTTCTCCGCATATGTCTGAAAGCTTCATTAAGCTGCTTTTGAAGATGTGAAAGCACAAAACACACACACACACACACACCTATAGGTAAAGCCACATGCTTTGTCATGGTCAGAATGTCAAATAACGCAGGACTATCACAGTTAATGTGTTACTAGGAGTAATAATTAGGGTAATGTGTGCTGACACACACACACACACACACACACACACACACACACACACACACACCTTTCCGATAGCATAGAAAAGCATTGAGCGTAAGACTCCTCGCTGAGACCCCAGTGGGAATCTGACATTTTAAGGCTGTTGCCAAGAGCCTGCATCCCTGTTAACACACGCACACACACACACACACACGCGTTGGGTTTCCATGTTTTATGGGGACTCTCCATAGTCATAATGATTTTTATATTGTACAAACTGTATATTCTCTCCCTTTACACTAACCCTACCCCTAAACCTACCCATCACACACACACACACACACACTATCCCTACCCCTAAACCAACCCATCACACACACACACATTTTGACATTTTCAAAAAACATAATTTAGTAAGATTTATAATGACATCTTTGTGGGGGCATTTTTTTATATTTTTTATTTTTAAATTTAAAAATGCATTGTTTACATCCATTATATATATATCATTATATTTTATAATGTATTTATTTAATAAAAATTATTATTACAATTTCTTGCCATGGAAGATATTGTAATTATAGTAGATATTAATTATTAGTAATTGTCTTTTTATAATATATATATATATATATATATATATATATATATATATATATATATATATATATATATATATATATATATTTCACTGCAGGACCATTTGAAAAGGCAAAAAGGTTATTCAAATGTGTGAAAAACTGAAATGGTGACCAGTTATATTTCATTTATAATTACAATAAATGATAATTAGTGCTTTCAAATCGATTAATTGCGATTAATCACATCTAACAAAAAGTTTGTGTGTGTATACATACATACATATATATATATGCGTATATTATATATTTACAAAAATATTTACAAACTTTTATCTTATTTGATAGCGGTAATGATAATGTAATAAACAATATTCATTAACATCTTTATAAACTAAAAACTTGATGCTGATAAATAAAAAATCAAGTCAAAAAGAAGGTTGAGCACGAACACTAACATAACAATGCCAAGGTCATGGGTTTGATTCTCAGGAAACTAATGTTTATACCTTATAATATAACTGCTTTTTAGACTAAAAATACACTATATGAATCATTTCACCTTTTATCCATACACACAGACATGCATTTCTCTCTGGGTGTTGAGCAATGTGAACATGAAACTGCAAACCAAGAAAAGAGTGATAAAGGCAACAAATGCACCTTTGTCTTCTTGGTACAAAAAGGAAATACAAATGTCCCTCTTATCAGCAAAAGAACAGTGTTTGTGTGCACTGTGCAGTAAAACACAACAAAGGTCCCAGACAAACAGCTCTACAGAAGGGAAAACACAAAGCTCTGCCTGACACTCTGACTCTTATCTGATAGTTTGATCTGTTTGTGATGCTAATGCGAGAACATGACAGCAACATTAATAACGAGACAATACATGATGATCAGCAGTTGCACATTGTGACCTCACCATCCTGAGACTTCAGAAGTCCTGATCGACCCTGTGTGGTTTGCAGCACGGGTTCATGTCTCTGTGTTATGGGCGCGTCCCCGCGACTCTCTCACCTCGCCCCGCTGTGTGTTTCTGTGTTCGTGCACGCGCACAGGTGTGCACCAATCACAGGCGCGCACGGCCAGAAGGGGGCGGGGCCGAGATCTGCGCGCGTCTGTATCTGATTAACACCTGCTGGTTTTACCTGGTCAGGTGTGGCGATGACATTACAGTCAATTACCCTGACATATTTTAAAATACGATTTGATAATAACGATTTAGGGTGTAACCTCATGTGTTCTAGCCAAACAAAAACAATATAATCTAAATATTATAAACAAAGCAGCAGCAGCGCTATGTGTTAAATTATAGGCAATATTAATAATATATAATGTTACGATCTTTGTTTTTCTAACTCTCTCTCTCTCACACACACACACACACACACACACACGTTACTGATATAATGTTAGAGCTCATTCTGAACAAATTTGCCTCAAGTAGGCTACCACTGCTGTCAATCAAATCTTTCATTAAATATTTGAGAATATTTTAAAATAATAATAATAATTTTGGGAACTAGTCCTAGATCAATAATGATCAAAACAGATTCCGATTAAACACACAGGGTCATTTAAAATATGGGCGAGACAGTTTACCTAAAAACCTTCAGGCCACAACAGGCTTACATAATTCACAAATACATAAAATAATGATTCTACAAAAACAATGCAATCTTTTATGGAGATCCGGAAATATGTGTCATAATAACAGTTATAACGGTGAAAATTAGATGTCAATGGTAAATTAGCTGAAATGGTCTTTTCACTTCTAATTTAGACGTTTACAGGCTTGTAACTTGTTAAATTACACGTAATGTATTTTGTCGCATGCGCAAAGGCCTGAAAGGGCTTTGAACGCCGGTAATTGATTGCAGTATTTTTTTATATACAATTATTATTAATAATAGGTCTTTAATTTAAATTGTACGACTATTATTAATAATATTGTGATATTGTCATTAAATATACGGTTTTATTCATCCATAAATGAATTCATTCATAGCTATTCATTCAGGCAGCTATTGAATCCATCAAACGGTCCACTACAGCAGGCACAAATGAATTGCTTTTACACATCTGACAGTCTGAAGCGTGTTGTGTCGTCCATCACCGGTAGAGGGCAGGCCGTGTGGAGCCCCGGTGAGTGAGTGGCGTGGGGCTCTACGTGCACTCATGTGACCCCGGGGCCGGTTAAAAGCACCGGGAGCCTCCACGCGCACAGCGGGCGACCTGAGCGACAGCGCGGGCGTGAGAATGTCTCTGTACCGGAACTCAGCATGGTTCCTCAAAGGACTCACCGAATTCACCAAGTAAGAGCTGCACTGCTTCAAAAATAACACTTTATAACAACATTAACAAACATAATTACACATAATGCTTCATGGATGCACATCTAATTATATAATATCATATAATTAATATAATATAATTATACATTTGTATACATTTTTTTAAAAGGGCTCATATCAAATTTACCATGATATTTAACATTTTATAATTAAAATGTTAAATATAACAAATGTTAAATATTGGGTCAGATTTCAGTCATTCTACAACTGTTTATCTCTCTTACCATGACGCATCAAGTTTTTTAATAGAATTTATTTAATGCAATTTTTATAATGAATTCTGTATTTATACATGTGTCCTCATTAGTAGGATTTTGATTAAAGATTATATGTACAAACAAAGTATAACAAACAACATTATTTTATTTTTTAATGAATTTAAATTTTTATTTTTATTTCAATTCCTCTAAATATTTCGAAATTTAAGATAGACGTCCAGCATTTGTCTGCAGGCCTACTTGGACTTTTACTCGCACGTAAAATGATGTAAATGCTGTAATTAAAACAATAGCTTTTATAAATGACATTTTTTTAACATCTAGAAAAAATATGGTGCACTCTTACAACAATTTTTTTAACATACTCTGCAAGCTCAAGTTTAACACATGAAATCGTTTTCTATGAAATCCAGTTTCAAAAATGATTATAGTTATAGTTTATCTTTCAGTGGCCTCTGCATCTGTTTTTTCCTCCTGTTACATTGTTACCCGGGTCGACCTCTCACGTCCCATAATGGGACACACATCACCCTTAACAGTGCACGCATTTACGGAGAAAAGCTTGTTTGCCCCCGGCACCTCCTCGCTCCTCTTCATCCCTCTTCTGGCCTGGCACGCGTGGACAAAGCCAGTCTTTGAGATGCTGATACCAGGAGCGGTGCTATCAGAGGACGCACTGACACTAGCTCTCATTAGCTAAGCCATGACGCAAGGCGGCACATTAGGACACTGCTTAATGCTTCTCAACTGGTTTCGCTTCAGGACATCATGATGCAAACAAAGACAGAACCTCAATTTCTATATCGTACAAAATGAAACAGAACTCACCACAGACAGCTGAGAAGCTCTGCTTTAAGATTATTCTCCCATTGGCATGTGCTCCACCTTAAAGAGGACCTATTATGCCTTTTTACATGTTCATCTTTCTGTAGTGTGTAATGTTGCTGTTTGAGCATTATAAAAAGCTCTGCAAAGTCTTTCCAGCTGGAGTTCTTCTCTATATCAGTGTCACTGTTTCTGAACTCCCTGAAACGCCTCCATTGTAGTCTTGAGTTTCTTCCGGGAACGAACATGTCACAATATTCCTCATTTAAATAATTCCTGCCCACAGGATATACATAATAAAGGGGCGTGGCCTGGTTGAGTTAGTTAGTAGTGTGTTGAAACCGACTATAAAAAGAAAATCCATCTCCACTTCCTTCCACTGCAGAAAAATAAAGCCAAAATATCCTAGAAATGGCCATTGACATCGCTCAGCGATTACGGGCCCGAGTCGTAGTTGTAATCCTGAGGTGGAGCCACAGTTATTTTTAGGTTTAGTTCACGGCATGTCATAATAACCGTCATTACAAGATTTCAACTTGTGTTCACATCCTGGTCCTTGTAGAGCTTGTAATTACAACTTGAGCGCCTACTTGTACCACCTGACCGCTGCAGGTTAATTTAGGCATTGATGTTGTTGCCTGTAGAAACAGTAGAACCTCACTGCAGTACACGAGATCCAGGGGGCGGAGTTGGATCCAGATCTAAGGGGTGGAGATTGGGTTAGGGGTGGGTTAGGGATCAGGGGATGGAGATTGGTAGGTTTAGGGGTGGGTTTAGGGATCAGGGGGTGGAGATGGGTAGGTTTAGGTATATGTAAGGTGGATTTCGTGTTCTGCAGTGAGGACCATCTCTGTAGAAACGCATAATTAAAAAAAAAGTCAAAAGAAAGTCATTTCACGAGTTCACACTTACAAATGATCAGAGAATAAATAGTTATGCGTATTTGGCGTGCTGTCCGGAGGGAGGACTCCGAGCTCGGAAATTGGGCCCGAACCCAGAGTACTCCCCCGTATCTCTTGGTTAGGAAGATAACCAGGCAAGTGTGAGGAGATGGGGTGGTGGAGGGATGCTGAAAACTGTCGAGGAATATGGGTGAGTCAACTGTGTGTATTTATAGGCCTTTAATCATGCTGATTGAGTGGACCTGTTGATTACTGATTGCCGACAGCTGGTTGGAATGACTTGATTATTTGATCATTAGAACGTGTTCCTCCAGAACCTTGTTAATAAAACATCATGTGTTGTCATCTCAAAATGATGGTAATTATGACATGGCGTGAACGCAGCAATATAGCATCAAATAACTAACTAAAACCAAACATACGTAAGCATGATGAGAACTATCTAAAATGACAGAAATCTTCTTCGGAAACAAAATTAAGTTTAAGTCACTTCTGTGTTGGATTCATTATTCAAGAGAGAGTCATCTCAAAAAGGAAGGTTGCCGCTTGGTCGAAACTTGTGGTTATGGTAAGGGCGTGGCTTTTCACAAACACACATAAAACGTTTGACCAATCACAACACACTGGTCCTCCAGCAAACCAATCAGAGCACATCGTGCTTTTCTGAAGGAGGGGCTTCATAGAGACAGGAACTAAACGGAGCGTTACTGACAGACTGGGAAGAGAGGAGCTGCAACAATGGAGAATATGGGGAAAATAATGTGTTTTTGAACTTTCAAACATGAAAACCTGTTCTAGTAGAGCCCAAAAATGAAATCAAGACTTTGTAAATGGGCATAATAGGTCCCCTTTGAAAAAATGTGTTGTCAAATAGTTCAAAGCATGAAGTAATTAGTTAACTGAACTGATCTAGCAGTGTTCACAGGTAACCCCCGTCACATTTCAAGACTAATTAAATGTGTGTCTCAGGGGGGCATTTCTGTCAGCATCTAAAAACTTTGTTGAGAAAGACCTGGAGGTGTCGATGGCAGGCCGATCCTTCATGATCACTGGAGCCAACAGTGGAATCGGGAAAGCAACCGCCATGGCCATCGCCAAGAAAGGTGCGTGTTGGGAAAAACAGCAGTAGTTACTTTTTTAGGGCCGGAGTGTAACCTATTGACCATCTTTTTCTTTAAGGTGGTACAATCCACATGGTCTGCAGGAACAAGGACAAGGCGGAAGAAGCCAGAGCGGAGATCGTCAAAGAGTCTGGAAACAAAGTATGAGTTTGTATTTGAATGACTGGGGGTTTTAGGTTGTGGTTTAGTAGGTAAAGGACACAGACGGCTGTAGAAAAGCTTCCACCAACGTGCCTTTTTGAGCAAGTAATTTAACCGCAGGTCATGAGGACCGAACCTGCAGTAAAATAAGAAAGCATCTGCATAATGAAGAATAGTGTGTAAATAAATAATTTAACATTTGTACACAAACTCAGTGAATCATTGAAATGACCCTCTTATTTATCTACACGCTGTCTGGAAACAGATTTACATCTCTATATCTGTTTGTAATGCAAGATGCTTTTATAAAGTGCATGACTTTTGGCCTCTGTGTCTGGTTGCAGGAAATCTATGTGCATCTTTTGGATCTGACCGAGACCAAAAAAGTGTGGGAGTTTGCGGAGTCTTTTAAGAAAAAGTACAAAACTCTCAACGTCCTGGTGAGGCAATCTCACATCTCTCTGCTCTAAAACTACACTATAGGGTCAAAAGTTTGGGGTCAGTATTTAAAAAAAAATTTTAATTAATACTTTTATTCAGCAATAGGGATGCACGATATATCGGCCACCATATCAGTATCGGACGATATATGTTCATTTTTAATGTTATCTTTATCGCCCCTCTAAGATAATTTGGCCGATATATTAAAGCCGATAAATAATGAATTATAAATAATTGAAATAAATTGATCAGAAGTGACAGTAAAGACATTTATAATGTTACAAAATATTTCTATTTCAAACAAATTCTGTTCTTTTTAACTTTACATTCATCAAAGAATCCTGTAAAATCATAGTTTCCACAAAAATATTAAGCAGCACAACTGTTTTCAACACTGATAATAATCAGAAATGTTTCTTGAGCAGCAAATCATCATATTAGAATGATTTCTGAAGGATCATGTGACACTGAAGACTGGAGTAATGATGCTGAAAATCCAGCTTTGATTATAAAATATATTCAAATAGAAAACAGCTATTTTAAATTGTAATAATATTGCACAATATTGCTGTATTTTATTACTGTTATAAACTGCATACCAACCCCAAACGTTTGAATGGTAGTGTAAATATAACATTACCAGCCAATGGAAGTAGTGATCATTTGATTGGTTGAGTGATTTGATTGTGACAGATCAATAACGCCGGCTGTATGATGACCAAGAGGGAGGTGAATGGAGAGGATTTGGAGAAAAGCTTCGCCAGCAACAGTCTAGGTAAAGATCTCTGACAGATCTGTCCTACTTCCTTTATAATATGTCTAACAGCTTACCAGACTGTTTTCCCCTGATCCCTGTGTTGTGTTGTTCAGCCGTGTACATCCTCATCAAGAGCCTCATTCCTCTGCTGGAGAAGAGCCCTGACCCCAGAGTGGTGAGTAAACCAGAGACTGAGAGCGGGAGACGGGGGTCAGACGGGTCACCATCTCTCTCCTCTCTTTCAGATCACAGTTTCATCCGGTGGGATGCTGGTGCAGAAACTGCGAACCGGAAACCTGCAGTCTCAGAGGGGCAGATATGACGGCACTATGGTGTACGCACAGAATAAGGTATATATATACACATACATAGTCAAAAGTAAAGCTTGTGTCCTTATACAGAAACACTATTTGTTATTTGCTAGTTTATTCTTTTATGTTATTGAGCTCATTGTTTGATTACTGTACTTACTTAAAGGGGACCTATTATGCAAAATTCACTTTTATAAGGTGTTTGAACACAGATGTGTCCATAGTGTGTGTTAATAAGCAGGCTGTAATGGTAAAAATCCACCCACTCAAAAAATCCCCAAAAATCATAAACTAATAAATTCTAAAAGTTGTAACTTCTTCCTGAGTCTCTCCATCAATGTAAGGCTGAAAACCACTACTGATCATTTATGACATTTTGACTGCGTGATGTTCTCCAGGTTTGTTGCTGCCGGAAGTCTCCGAAGCATGAGCTGTAAAGGCTCCGCCCTTTTCTGTAAAGGGGGCGGGGAACTGCGGCTCATTTGCATTTAAAGGGACACACGCAAAATGTTTTGTTTT
The DNA here is from genome assembly GCF_965113295.1 of Leuciscus leuciscus. Taxonomy (NCBI): domain Eukaryota; kingdom Metazoa; phylum Chordata; class Actinopteri; order Cypriniformes; family Leuciscidae; genus Leuciscus; species Leuciscus leuciscus. The sequence goes on along the minus strand of NC_138733.1, from coordinate 10,114,387 downwards.
TTCTCACACCCAATTAGGGGCAAATTTGACAAGCTATAATAAATGATCTGTGGGGTATTTTGAGCTAAAACTTCACAGACACATTCTGGGGACACCAGAGACTTGCAGTATTTCACATCTTGTGAAAAAAGGCATAATTGGACCCCTTTAAAGTATTTTTGATTATTTTCATGCATCCTATTCAATTCTTTAAAAAAGGTTAAGTTGGTCGTGTAAAATTATTGTAAAAATGATCCATGACTTTTCTGTTGCTCTGATTTAGTAGCTGTTTGTTACTCGAGTGACTCTATCAGACGTGACTTCAGTGTTTCCTTCATTGGTTGTGTTTCAGAGGCAGCAGGTGGTGATGACGGAGCAGTTTGCTAAAGCTCATCCCAGCATCCACTTCTCTGTAATGCACCCCGGATGGGTCGACACGCCAAGTAATTGCAAACGCACAATCATCATAAATTTAAATGACGGAACTATGCATGTATGATTACAGACGCAGTTTCCAGAGAATACATGGAATATTCTTGTTTAAAGTTGGCATGAAACGGAAGTTGCATAATTCAGCAGTTCAGTCTGAAGATACTAAAATGAAACATCTAGAGCATTTTCTAAGCTTTGACCTGCAGAGCAAACATTGCATTTGCACATGATGCATCAGTGTTGTGGCAATGGTAGCTGTCATAGATGAAGGGAAGTTTGCATAGCAGTGCACATTGAAAAATAGATTTGCAAACATGTTTGATAGCCCTTTAAAGTGGGCATGAAACGGAAGTTAGTCTTATTTAATAGTTAGTAGTCTTCCATATTGTGACATTTATCTGAGTGAAACGGCTTCTCGAACAAGAACAAATGTAGGGCGGGGCTTAATTTTGTCCATGGGGAATTGATTGGATGGTTGTGGTTTGCTATTGGTCGAACTCATGTAATTGAAAGGTTGCCCCGCCCCGTTGATTTTATGGTGACTTTAAACAATAAACTGCAAAAATGTACAAAAATGTCAAATTACATTTGGTAAATTATTTAAAATAGAGCACCTAAAGCATGCAGTTTCCATCACACTTATACATTTTAACCTGAAAGCTTGATGTTGAACAAACAAATTAATAGATGTTATTGTATTTATTCAGACTGATTTGTTGATGTCTAATGGATTTGTTCTCGCCTCTTGTTCTTTAGCCATAGCGAACGCGATGCCTGATTTCCACAGCTCTATGAAGGAGCGTTTGCGGACACCGGAGCAAGGGGCCGATACGGTCGTGTGGCTCGCTGTGTCCGAGGCGGCCGTCAAGAATCCCAGCGGGGGTTTTTATCAGGGTGAGCAAACACACACACACACACACACACACAGGCTGTGTTTCAAAACCTAGTGAGCCACCTTGCGGCCTACATAGGCAGCATGCTAACTGCAAATTAAATCTCATAAGTGACAGAAATCTCCACACAAACAGCACTGCTAATGTGAAGCACATGGGAGACACAACTGATTGCAATGGAGTTTGGCATTAACAGGTTGCTAAAGGAAAAAGCAATGATACTCTAAGTATTGCATTTTAAATTTGATTAATTACCTTTTGAATAGATATTTGTAGGTATTAAATTGCTCAGTTTATTGTACTTATATTAAGTCAACATTGCAACTTGTGAAGACAGAAGTCGCAGAATGCATTTTGAAAAGAAATTGTTGGCAGGATCAATTTTGTTTATAAATATGCTATTTTCTGTTACACTTTATTTTAAAGTTTCAGTGTTACACTGTAATTATAGATTTATGCACTGAGTAATAATAAATCACTACATGTACTTAGTATAGGTTATCATCATGTGTTACCATATTTTCACCAGAACTGAAAATTAAGTTCTGTGTAATTATAAACATTATTTTACTCAATATTTGTGCATTTTATGTATCTTTATACTTATTAGAGTATCGCTGTATTAGTATATCAACATGCTAAAACTCTGTTGGAATCAGTTTGGAGTTTATTCATGCTCTTTGTGTGGCACAACATTGCTGCCAGTGAAAGCGAGCTGCCGTCTCTCTCTCCATCAATAAGGCGCCCGTCTGTTTCAATATAAAACAAGTGAGCCTTTCAGGAGACAAAGAATGGATGAAAGACGCTGATGAAAGCAAGAAAAGCAGGAGTGGTACAGAGAAGATGAAGAGAATACAAAGATTGTACAAAGGAAGACTGGACAATGAAAGTGAACGAGAGAATGAGGATGAAAGAAGAAGGAAGGAGCGAGAGAGATGAAGAAAGGGAAAGCGAGTTGGCGGAGCTCCAGTGCAGCTGTAGTGGGCAGAGCTTCGGTACCAGACACGACCGGAGTGACTCAAGACGACCTTTTGAAACAGGGAAACCAAACAGACGATAACAGAGAGCGCTCACGTCTTCACCGCCTGAGTTACTCAAGCACTACTCAGTCTTTTAATACAAGACACTATAGTTGATAGAGTCAAAATTAAAGAGGCCATATTATGGCTTTTCACAAAGTCTTGATTTTATTTTTGGGCTCTCCAAGAATAGGTTTTCAGGCTTGAATGTTCATAATTTTCTCATATTTTCCATTGTTGCAGCTCCTCTCTTCCCAGTCTGTCAGTAACGTTCTGTTTAGTTCCTGTCTCTGTGAAGCCCCTCCTTCAGAAAAGCACACTGTGCTCTGATTGGTCGGCTGGATCAGCGTGTTGGGATTGGTCAAGCGCTTCGAGTGTGTTTGGGAAATGTCCCGCCCCTTACCATAACCTCGAGTTTCAACACATTACAAACTAACTCAATCAGGCCCCGCCCCTTTATTCTCCGTATGAATTATTTAAATGAGGAATGTTGTGTTCGTTCCCGGAAGAAACTCAGAACTACAATGGAGGCGTTTCAGGGAGTTCAGAAACAGTCAGTGCGTTTCCATTACAGATTTGCGCAAAACTTTTGAGATTTTTTTCTAAATGTCGACAAAAAACGATTGCGAAATGACGGCGTTTCCATTAACCAATGTTATGCGACTAAAGCGTAACTTTTTCCTCTCACGACGGATGTTGGTAGGTGTATATCCCAGCCACTGCACTGCCCATTATTATTAATGGCAGGAGACGTATGCGTGTTATCCAAGCATTGATGGTAAGGAAAGACCCTTATACTTGGAACGGTTGATGTTTCTGGGCGTTTCTCCTTCATTTCTGCTTCGAGGTCTTGATTGTGGCATTTCTTTGAGGTTTAGAATCCAGTATTCCTGTAATTCTCTTGTCTTTTATGAATTTAATAAAGAACTCTGTCTCGTAGTCTGTCCAAACATACCGCGTCGTCTACATCAGCTGACCTGTAAATGCGCAAGAACTGTTTCCATTGCAGTTTTGCGCAATTTTTTCTTCCGAATTGCCTGAAAAATCACCTCATGCGAGTGTAATACACTTTTTTTGCAATAAATGGGAGTTTTTGCGAAGTTGACGTGTTTCCATTGGGTGTATTTTCAATTCGCAATTTCAATTTGCACAATTTGAAGGGCAATGGAAATGTGGCTACTGACACTGATATAGAGAATCTATATTTAGGTTTGATGGACCAATGCGAGTGAACAATTGCAAAACCAGATTGGTGAACCACTATATTTCTAGAATTCATGTGTCATTTATTTATGGTACATAGTCATATAAAGTTACCTAGCGACTGTAGCTTCTGCAAATACTCACTTCTGTGGCATTTCCATGGTAATGACGACTTCCTCGGTTGGTGCATCTTGCTTCAGGGTAGCATATATTCAGAGAGGATTATCATCATTTAACAACTTCAGATTCTGAATGGAATTCTCTCAACTCTATGTACATATTGATTGTTCAGCCAATAGGAGTCTTTTCTCCAGATGAATATGTTTTAAACATCCTAATGTCTTTGTGTGTGTTTTTATATGCATTAGATCGGCAGATGGTGTCGGCTCATCTTCCCCTGGCCTGGACACACAGTTCACAGCTGGAAGATCAGAAATTCATGAGCGTCATGGAGGATCTGGCCAAGGGCTTCCAGCCTCACTAAATACACTCGCATTTAACAACTGCAACACAAATAAATGTAGAACACTAACACTGTAACTGTTTAGACACATTATTCTCACTCGTAAAAGCAGTGTGAATGTACTTACAGAACCTCACAATAACTTTTAGCTGTAGATTAAAATGTCCTCCTGAGCTCTGAAAGACTGTTTTGCTCAATAAATGCTTAAATACGTTTAAGTCTTTTACCACAATGACTACTTCCTGTTTCTTCCTGTTCTACTTCCTTGTACATTTCAATTCTCTCCTATCATTGGTCACGGCAGACGCAGGATTCGTTCTTTTCCGACAGCTTGTTCTGACACCATGTGATCAATCTCAGCCAATCGCAGTGCGTTCTCACTGTGTCGGTGACTCCAACGAATCAGGTCAATCAGGTGGGAACCCGTTCTGACCGGAGTCACCCCAGCTGTCAATCACTCACTCACGGCCAATCACCTGGTGAAGCACAGGAAACTGTGGGAAAGGACATTTCCTGCTTTTGGGGGCCTGTGATTGGACGTTTCTTTGGTTTGAGTGTGTCACCTGATTTTCCAGAGAATGAGGAAGTGATGTGTAGTTTTTATTTTTATTTGTTCTGACAATAATGTATGATTACATTCCTACATATATAGACTGTGTTATTAACCATTTAATTATGACATGACTGTAACTTCACTCGTTTTCATCAAACATTAATAAATATCTGTGAAGGTGTGATGGTGTATGTGGGAAAGCGAATGCATATTTTTTTCATCCCATCTCATGTCTTTTCCATCACTTTTAGGAGTTCAGTAGGATTCACCCAAGAAACTTAAAAATAAAAAATAAAAAATTTTAACATGCAATTCAAACGACTAGGAAAAACTATATACCTTGCATGTGAGATACAACTTAGAACTTTATTGTAATATTTCGTTCAATCTCTGGGCAGAAACTACCAGTCAGCATTAAGACTTGTGTCAGTTTTCATATTAGCGGCAAGAGATTTTCGTATGAAAAATACATATGTTTGAGCGTTCCAGCACAGAAGCTCAACTTTGTACACATAGAGAGAATAATACTTAAGTACTACTGAAGTAAAGCAAGTCTTAGAAAAAAGAACATAGAAAAACAGGTCTCAAAGTCATTAAGAGTTATTTACAGTTTTAGAGTTCGATCATTAGAAGCGTGGTGAAATTTACAGTGTTTTCAATGTCTGAAGATAAAGAAAACAAGTTTTTCAATTTTACAAGGTGGTTAAACTGAACTGTGATTTCTGCAAAACGGCGTGACTCTGAAGTGTCAGTTTCAGTAAAATAGATGTTAAAGAGATAGTGTACCCCAAAATGTATTATTTCTGTCAACATTTACTCACCCTCAAGTTGTTCCAAACTTGTATGAATTTCTGTCTAATTTTGAAGATATTTTGAAGAATATGGTTAGTTAACCATGGAAAAAGGTTAAAAAGAAGAAAAAAAACAAGAAAAAAAAAACACTGGAAGTTAATGGGACTCATCAACCGTCTGGTTACCACCATTCTTCAATATCTTCTGTGTTCAGCAGAAGAAAGAAATTCATACAGTTTTGGAACAACCTGAGGGTGAGTAAATGATGATAGACATTTAATTTTTAGGTGAACTATCCCTTTAAGAGCACAATAAGAACAATATTATAAACGAAAATGAAAGATGAGATGAGAAATTACAATCGTCGCCAGTATGTATCCAATCAAATGACACAAACATGTCGTACAACACACAACATCTGCTTTCTGTCTCTTCATTCTGTCTCATCTTGGATTTATGATACATGAGGCAAATATTAGGACAAATAAGTTTATGAACGGGAATGAGATTATTTACAAAGCGCGGCATGTGACGTAGGCCAAATCAAAACGAGCGGTGTGAAGCTATAGCGCGAGTTACAAAGGCACAAATCAGCCATTTAATGCAAACACTCGCACAAACGCCGTTTGTACCCTCAGATCATGAACACACACAGACTGTGCAATCCAGGGCAAGGAACAGAGAACTCGTCAAGACAATGAACGACCTAGATAACGACTGAGGGAAACTCCAGACGCGATCTGATCAAGATATCGAAACGCTGGTCAGTTATGATGTTTGTAAACAGGTTATAGTTCTATCTTCTCATTGGCCAGTGTAACATTAGTGAGCTGTATGTAAGTTTAAATCATCTAGAAGCTGACTGCAGTGGCACAGCTCGAGTCTGAAGCCCAATACTTAAAGAAATAGTGTACCCAAAAATGACAATTCTGTCATCATTTACTCACGCCGCTTCAAAGCCGTATTATTTTCTTACTTCGGTGGAACATAAAACATTTTTTTTTATTCCAAGTAGCTCTGTGTCAGGGACTGAAATGCTAAAAATCTCACGTCTCTCAGATCTCATTTGCATATCTATTCGCTAGCGCGAAATAATACCACTGGTTGTCTCGTTACTACAGAGTCCATTAAAGGGACACGGTAATAATAAAAAAATTATATGAGATAGGAGGAAAAATTATGTCAATGTTTTTTTGCGTTCTCTTTCCATCGAGAAACTCTGCGTTCGCTCACAAAACTTGTGAGGTCTTTACAAGCCAACACAAAGGGGGTTTTTTTCGAGGGAACGCAAATGCATTGACATATTTTTTCCCATCACCATGTCCCATTAGGATTAGGGGCTCTGTACGTACGCAAATGCAAAATGTCAACTTAAAATATGCAAACAATGACATTTTAACCACTACTATGAAGAAAAACAAGTACATTTTTGGGGAATATAGCGCACTTAATACACGGCATAGGTCGTAAAAGACTAATTTTATTGTTAATTTTTGGTTTTGGAATCTATCATTAGGTTTCAGAAGAGTTGTTATATAGTGCACACGTCGTATGGACTCATTTTACGATTTTTGGAGCCCAAGTTCTCATTCACTTCTATTGTATGGAAAGAACAGCGTCAACATTCTGCTAAACGTCTAATTTTCCGTTCCACAGAAGAAAGTGAACAAATGTTGACAAATTTAAATTTTTGAGTTAACCATCACTTTAATTTGTCCCTAAACCACAGAGAAACAATGAGTAATGCTATAAATAGTGTTTAACAGAAGAACTCTACAAATATTGTGTACTAACTTAATGTGTTTAGTCAAAAAATGTTTCATGGATTTTATATGCTACATTTAATTATCCTCACCTACCTGACCTGAACCCGTCTGTCTCTGAGTTTGAGCTTTATTGGGTTTACAGTGACACTTTTTGGGGGAGGGGGATGGGGAGCAAGTTTGTATGAGAATGTATGCAAGTGGTGGTTACTATAGCCAGTAGTGGCACTCAAATTCAAAAAGTGAAAGAAAGATAAACAAGACAGATGGATAAATAAACAGGATGTTGGATGAAAATAATGCTTCCTGTTTTTTAGAATGGTACTTACGGATAGAGGGACACACACACACAGAGAGAGAGAGCGCAAATATTGTGCTTTTAGAAGTACCTTGAGTTCATGTTCTCTCAAATCCAGGCCATCATACCTCATAAGAGTCATGAATGCCTCCGATTCAGAAAATCAAGGACCATCCCAATAACACACACATATTGACATACACGGTATTGAACTGTCCGTTTTGCGCAGACTCCACAGCTGAAGGACGAGAGAGTTAGACAGGTAGGTGAGTGTTTCCATGATCCACGACAGATATCTGTTGTTGGAGTGTGGGCGGAGCCTTCAGAAACAACCAATCAGCGGGGAGAGAATCCCGCCGCTACACTGCTGCCCACCACCTGCGTCATGTCCCAGATCTGTGGACAGACCAATCAAATGATTAGCAGGGAGGACCAATCAGAGGGCAGGAGAAGACTTCATTCATCAAACACAATCGGAACAAATTTGAGTAAATTGGATGTAAAACCATTCACACGTAACATGAACAAATGGATTTATGAACAAATTCTATAATGTACTAGCTGTGTTATTTTAGTATTTTTTATATACAATTATAGTATTTATTAATTTTTTGAATTAGCTATTTTTTATATGTTCGGTTTAGTATTAGTTTAAGTTTTAGTCATTTTGTTATGTACTTTTGTGTAGTACTTCAATTTAAACAGTTATTTCAGTTATTTGCCAAAGAAACATTTCTAATTTTCATTCAATTTCATTAAATTATATTAGGACTGTCAAATCGATTAATCGCATCTAACATAAAGATTTGTGTTGATATATATATATACTTAACATTATATATGTTAACAAAATGTAACATTTTGAAATAGAATACAGTAGCGATCAAAATAGAGTAAATCACGTTTCGAAAGTATCTTGATTCTTCAAATAATGATTATATCAATTACATCATTACACCAGATGGTGGAAAACTAAAACACTAGAATGAAAGAGATCAGGCATGAGTGTATGACCTTAACAACTCGATCAGTCCCACATGTGACCATCAGTCCTCGGCTCGGGTCCATGTCCATGTGAGAGATGTTGTGTTTCCCTTCATGAAACGTAGCCAGAGGAGTCCGACTGCAATGCGCAAATGTAAACACACAAGAATAAGAACCAAACAGAAAAGCAAAGAGAACAGAAAGACGACAAACTTAAAATAAAACGACTCACTCTTCCTCTTTTATCGTGTCGTAGCAGTCGTCACACATGCGCACCTGGAACTCAAAGCCCATGATGGGGTACGTAGAGCGTTTAGAACTACACTTCCCACAAATGGCCTTGCCACACTTCCTGCAGTGATGCTGAGGACAGGAAATGACACGGCATTAGCATTAACACAACTTAGAGAGTGCAGATGAATAACAGGCTAAAAGGGATGGTTCACCCAAAAATGAAAATTAGCCCATGATTTACTCACCCTCAAGTCTTCCTAGGTGTATATGACTTTCTTCTTTTAGACAAATACAATCAGTTTTATAAAAAAAAATCCTGGCTCTTCCAAGCTTTATAATGGGAGTGAATTGCCGTTTCTGTTTTGAAGTCCATAAAAGTGCATCTATCCATGATAAAAGAACTCCACACTGCTCCGGGGGGTTAATAAAGGCCTTCTAAAAGCCTCTTCGAAGCGAAGAACAGCGAAGCGATGAGTTTGTGTGAGGAAAATATTTCATATTTAACATGTTACAAAGTAAAATTCTAGCTTGTGATGGATAGATGCACTTTTATGGACTTCAAAACAGAAACGGCAATTCACTCCCATTATAAAGCTTGGAAGAGCCAGGATTTTTTTTTTATATAACTCTGATTGTATTTGTCTGAAAGAAGAAAGTCATATACACCTAGGATGACTTGAGGGTGAGTAAATCATGGGCTAATTTTCATTTATTTATTTTTCATTGGGTGAACTATCCCTTTAAAAGCAAAAGATTTGATATAGCGGCGGTACCTGTCGGAGCCCCAGGGTCTTAGTGTCCCACATCTGCTTTATATTCCAAAAAAACGGCTGTTCGCATTTCTGACAGGAATCACTCTCCAGCCACTGTGGAGCCTGAAAAGAGAGAGTTAGAGAGAGAGAGAGAGAGAGAGAGAGAGAGAGAGAGATGACATTCTGAGTCTGAACCGCTTTCAGGTCACCATAGAGATGAATGTGACTTTAATGACTGACGCAGGGGTTGCCATGACGACACCCAGAAAACTTCGTCACTGCTCCATTATTAGACATTTGGCGATGGATTCATTCAAGAATATGTTCTGATATGCGTGTTCGTGTCCAGTGTGTGATTGAGCTTGTACTACACTGCCCAGCCAAGAGAAGTTGCTGTTTGGATTTAAATAGGCAAATGCTTAACAGTCTATGATTGGATCATTATTGCAGTGATTATGTTTCTAGCATGTTATGCGTTTGGCAACAGTTCTTCTAACCCTTATTGATAGTGTGTGTAGCTTTTCATTTCTTAAACAACCATGTAGGAAGACACCCTGGTAAACCAGAGTTCTCTCGAGAGCACAAGTTGAATTTGCTCAGCGAGTTACTCTGGCGTCGAGTAATGAAGCTCATTAAATATGCCCCTCGATCTGAGCTGCACCAATCACATCGGGTTATCTGATATAGGCGGGCCAGAGGCGAGCTAAACAGATGACGGCAGCGCTGTGACGTCGAAGTCATTAGTAAACATTGCAAGATGCCTATGGATGAACACCAGTTGTTTAAAACGGCTTTGGCCGCTACAATGAACGAGTTAGACTTGGCTTTTTCCTAAAAGAGGAACAGAAGACACCGCTCGAATCATTCCTTTGCAAGAAGGACATTTTTGCTGTTTTGCCGACCGGAAGAGTCTAATCTACTAGTTAGCTCCCCTGGTAGCTAAGCGTATGGGGTTTATTGTTGTGATTGGTCGTAGTGTAATCCAATTGCGTGCTGTGAGATTTTCAAATGCATGCTTGGTGCCGCCCCTCGAGCTGGCCGATTTTCATTGACCGACACCAGACCATTAATCTTTTAGATTTAGGTCTGGATTTCCAGGCTATTAGGAAGACACATCATGACCATATTCCAGGATGACAACTTCAAGATTCATCAGGATCAAACTGTGAAAGAATGTTTAAGAGAGGAATGAAGAATCAGTTTCACACATGAATCGGCTCCTCTGAGTCCATTGACAATACAAGATCTTGACCAAAAATGTATGCACCTAATGATGTATACATCTCTACATTTATTTCCATCAAGAGGTGCATACATTTTTGGTCAAGATCTTGTTCTTTCACAGTTTGATCCTGATGAATCTTGACATTGTCATCCTGGAATATGGCCATGATGTGTCTTCCAACATGGTTGTTTAAGAAATGAAAAGCTACACACTTTATCAATTAGTGTTAGAAGAACTGCTGCCAAACATATAACATGCTAGAAACATAATCACTGCAATAATGATCCAATCATAGACTTTATATTTTTGGCCGGGCATATTAATAAAACAGATCGTTCCCGTCCAGGACGCTAATTGGTCAATACAGCGTTCCAGCCATGCTAAAACACAGAGGTGGACAGTAACAAAGTACATTTACTTGAGTACTGTACTTACATACACTTTTTGAGTAACTGTACTTTACTTGAGTATTATTTTTTCTGAATACATTTTACTTTAACTTCACTTCATTTGAAAGACAAATATCGTACTTTAAGTCAAGTCAAGTCAAGTCAAGTTTATTTGTATAGCGCTTTTCACAATACAGATTGTATCAAAGCAGCTTCACAGTATTAAATTAAAATAATACAACAAAGTTTGTTTCAAGAGGAATTTATTGATTGATAAAATTAAATTAAATATCCCCAAAATATCCCCAACTGAGCAAGCCAAAGGCAACAGTGGCAAGGAACCGAAAAACTCCATCAAGTGACCTAATGGTGTCCTAAAACTCCATCAGGTGACCTAATGGAGAAAAAAAACCTTGGGAGAACCCAGGCTCAGTCGGGGGCCAGTTCTCCTCTGGCATTTATGAGCTAGAGGCCGGATTGTAGTTTGAACTGTAAGATTATATGAATGCCTGGCTGAAGAGATGCGACTTTAATCTAGTTTTAAACTGGGAGAGCGAGTCTGAGCAACGAACAGTATCAGGAAGACTATTCCAGAGTTTTGGAGCCAAATGTGAAAATGCTCTCCCTCCTTTGGTGGTTCTGGATATCCTAGGTATGACCAAAAGCCTTGAATTTAGTGATCTTAAAGAGCGCGATGGATTATAGGGTGATAGAAGATCCGTTAAATAGACTGGAGCTAAGCCGTTTAGGGCTTTATAAGTCAGTAGCAATACCTTATAATTAATACGGAGCTTTATAGGTAACCAATGCAGTGATGATAAAATCGGTGTTATATGATCATATTTTCTTGATCTCGTAAGAACTCTAGCGACGGCATTTTGGACTAACTGTAGCTTGTTTATTGAGGATGCAGGACAACCAGCTAATAAAGCATTACAGTAATCCAGTCTCGAGGTCATGAATGCATGAACTAACTTTTCTGCATCAGAAACTGATAGCATATTACGTAGCTTAGCAATGTTTCTAAGGTGGAAAAAGGCTGTTTTTGTGACATATGAAATATGATTTTCAAAAGACAGGTTTAACTCCACTACATTTCTGTCAAGGTCCTCGAGTAGAGAGTAGTAACGTCAGTCAGGGGATGATTTGTTGGAAATGAAAGTCAGGTTGATGTTAGAACCCGAATGATGTTGGTTTCTGACATCAACATGATTTTCATTTTCAGCCACAATACGTCTGTCCAACGTTGGAGAATAACGTCAATCTTACGCTGGATTCTGACATCAATCTGATTTTCATTTTCAACGTTGGGTTTGGTCTTCTAAATGCAAATTATGTCATTGTTTTGGAGCACACTATCTTATAGATAACAGTAAGGCTAACATATTCAATACTAAGAGCCAAATAAGTTTAAATAGGGCACTATTTGAGGGAACAGCCATTTGGGTGTCCGAAACCATTGTGGACGTTATTGAGTGACTTATTCAATCTCACATTCAATCCCACTACTGGAACTGTGTTCTAGAAATACATGTGACAATGCATTGACATTTACTTTTTACTCTTGATACCCAAGTACTTTGAAAAACGAATACTTATGTACTTTTACTTCAGTAAAAATCACTCTTTACAACTTTTACTTGTAACAGAGTAATATTTGACCAGTTGTATCTGTACTTTCACTCAAGTAAGGAAGTTGTGTACTTTGTCCACCTCTGCTAAAACATGAAAGAGTAACATATACGTCCATATATCATGTCAACTACTGTATAAGTACCTCTTCTCGAGTTGTGTCCATGTTCCACACTGTCATTCCTCCATCAGCAGAGCAGGACACCAACTGACGGGTCAAACGCAGATACCTCAACGCCTGGACCTTCTCACTGAGACACAGACAGACACAGAATGACTGACTGGACCAGACAACTGACTATTCCCATTACACTCGAGTTCAAATGTTAGGGGTCGGATTAGATTTTTTATAGTTGTTGAAAGAAGTCTCTTCTCCTCACCAAGGCTGCATTTATTCGATCACATTACAGTAAAAACAGTCTTAAATAACATCTTTGATAAACAGAAAGTTCTGAATTAAAAAATTTTGAAACATTATTAATGTATTTAATGTCACTTTTGATCAATTTAACGCGCACTTGCTAAATAAAAGTATTAATTTCTTTTTAAAAAAAATAAAAAAAACTTCTGTAATGCTCTGTGGTCTCTTTAATCTCACATAATAAAATTCAAACAATCTCAAATTGATCTTTCATGTTCATTTACTGACTTATAATTAAATATGTATTAAATGTACAGGTAATAAATGTAGTCAGAAGGTTATTACAACAAAAACCCCACAAAGGTCTAGTTTCACCCTAAAGTGATTTATTTTGTGAAAAGGAATCTACGTTCTCTTACACCACACTTTTAGAAGAAAGCTCCTGCTCATATATTGTTAATGTAAGTCATGAAAATCATTCACTTTCAGTATTTTTTTTAAAGAAATGGAACTGAAAATAGAGAAATACTTATATTTCTCAATAGTTCTCAATTTTGGTTTCTTATGCAATTCACAGCCTAGTAGCACTTATAGCAATGTTTCATTAAGTCTATTACTGTCAAGTGTGTGTGTGTGTGTGTGTGTGTGTGTGTGTGTGTGGTTCTTGTATGATTTATGAGGACACATATGTCAAATGACATGGGTATTACAACGTAAATATGGTTTATGGGGACATTTCCTGTGTCCTTGTAGACCAAATGGCTTTAAAAAAAACAAAAAAACATACTAAACTCTGTTTTTTGAGATAAAAAAATTATTTAAGAAAGTTTTGTGTGATGGGTAGGTTTTGGGGTAGGGTTAGTGTGTGTGTGTGCGTGTGAGACGGGTAGGTTTAGGGGTCGGGTTAGTGTGTGTGTGTGTGTGTGTGTGTGTGTGTGTGTGTGTGTGTGTGTGTGTGTGTGTGTGTGTGTGTGTGTGTGTGTGTGTGTGTGTGTGTGTGTGTGTGTGTGTGTGTGTGTGTGTGTGTGTGTGATGGGTAGGTTTAGGGGTAGGGTTAGTGTGTGTGTTGGGTAGGTTTAGGGGTCGTGTTATTGTGTGTGCGTGTGTGTGTGTGATGGGTAGGTTTAGGGGTCGGGTTAGTGTGTGTGTGTGTGTGTGTGTGTGTGTGTGTGTGTGTGTGTGTGTGTGTGTGTGATGGGTAGGTTTAGGGGTAGGGTTAGTGTGTGTGTTGGGTAGGTTTAGGGGTCGTGTTATTGTGTGTGCGTGTGTGTGTGTGATGGGTAGGTTTAGGGGTCGGGTTATTGTGTGTGCGTGATGGGTAGGTTTAGGGGTAGGGTTAGTGTGTGTGTGTGATGGGTAGGTTTAGGGGTAAGGTTAGTGTAAGGGGAGAGAATATACAGTTGTTACAGTATAAATACCATTATGTCTATGGAGAGTCCACGTAAATCACATACGTGTGTGTGTGTGTGTGTGTGTGTGTGTGTGTGTGTGTGTGTGTGTGTGTGTGTGTGTGTGTCTCACTGGTGTCCCTGCAGTAGTAATGTGCGTCCCTGTCTGCCACCGATGTCCCACATGATCACACTGTGATCAGAAGCTCCGGAAAACAGCCACCTCTGAACTGGATCCCAATATAACACAGCAACACCACCTACAGACAGACAGACAGACAGACGGAGAGTGTTAAAGGAAAAGCTCAGGTGTGAAATCAGTTCTTTCACAAAACTGTGAGACCAGTTAACTTACGAAAGACACTCAGATGTGTGTATATAAGTTGAGAAAAAGCAAGCTATAGTTCAGAGACAAAACTGTCCTCAAAAGTGAGCTAAATCTGACTAAATTTCCCTTTTCGCTCTAAACTGCTTAATGTGGACTATTGAGGCCCTGATATACTTCCAGCGAAATCGAAGAACGAACTGATGTGATGTCATTTCAAATAAATCAGGCCAAAAATGAAGGAGTTTGTTTCAGGGGATTTCAAAACAGCTTGCCAAAGTGAATTTTCCAGAGAAGTTCGCTCTGGCTGGTGAACACCTCTGAACTACCATTGGCACATCATGGCGATGATGTAATAGGTGGGTGTGGCTCTGAGGCTCCGCCTTCTTTGACGTGGAAATCTTCTTTTCATTTCTTCTGTTCAGTCCAAAACATGAACACACTGGAGAGCTGCTGTACAGTAGAAAACTGAACTTGTAATTCTAATTGACCGAGACACAGACACTGTTTTGTCATGTTTAATTCTGTAAAGCTGCTTGCTTTCAAGCAATCTATTGTATAAAGTGGTATATAAATAAAGTGACGTAACTTGACTAGAGTGCTGAATTCCAGAGTTTGTGCAAACATTACTATGACTATGATCAGATGCTTTCTTTACTGCTGTTTTCTCACCTCTGTTATTTAATTTGTTTATTTTGTTATTGAGAGGAAAGCGCAAAGCACATATTTACATATTCATCCAAACACCGCTCTCAGTGTCGGGATGTTCACTAACAGTAAACCGCGGGTCACATATATTTAACATTTGTTTTTACCCCTTCGTGAAGAACGAAAAAGAACTTCGCCGTGAGTATATCGGGGCCTTAAGGTATTATAGACATTGAAAAGAGCTATACAAATAAAATAAAGACTTGACCTTTGGTGTGGCCATATATACATGTATATATATATATAAACATGTATTTGTAGGTGTGTTACCTTCATGTCCCTTTAGTGTGGTGATGATAGAACACGACTGTTCATCCAGTTTCAGTAGAGTGATCTGCCCTGAATGATCTCCCACGAAGGCATGCTGGGTTTCATTATCATATCTGCATATGTAGTCAAGAAAACAAGACAGAAGAGAGGAAATAATCCTAATAACAAAAATCATATTTAAACCAGTTTAAGACACTAATTTATTTGCCAATCCATTAAAATTCATAATGAATCTATTTAGTGATAAACGATATATTGGCCACCATATCGGTATCAGCCAATACATGTTAATTTTTAATGTTATCTTTATCAGGCCAATAAGAAAATTTGGCCGATATATATTAAAGCTGATAAATAATGTATTATTTCCTTCAGCTGAGACACTTCAGATGTGCACTGTTCACCATGATGGCTTTGAATTGCTGAAATATGATTGGAATCACTTCAAAAAAGGAAAATACAGTTGAGTGCAACATGTGCAGCGCAAGTCTGTCATATCGGCTACAAAAAAATGATATTGAAAACAGTATAATTGTGTGCTTGGGACATGGCTTTTAATGGAGAGACTTTTGTTTTTGTAATCAGGCTCTCAAAAATTACATAAAAAAATGGATTAAGATTTATCGGTCAAAATATCGGTTATCGGCTTTCAAATATAAAAAACTATCGGTTATTAAAATTTTCATATCGGTGCATCTCTAAATCTATCTATTTAATCAAAATGTCTTTGAAAGATATTCAGGGACTTATAAACTAGATATGCATGAGCAGAACTACGGTTTCCACAAAAATATGAAGCAGCGCAATTAGCATTAGCAACAGCATATTAGCATATTATACTGATTTCTGAAGGATCATGTGACACTGAAGACTGGAGTAATGATGCTGAAAATTCAGATTTGATCACTGGAATAAATTACATTTTAACATATATTCAAATAGAAAACAGTTCTTTTAAATTGTAAAAATATTTCACAATATTACTGGTTTTACAGTATTTTCGATCAAATAAATGAAGCCTTGGTGAGATTAAAAATCTTACAGACCCCAAACTGGACAGAAATTCTGACCAAAGTGCATACACATTTTAAAGTAACAATATAATTTTTTTTTTTATATATATTATTAATAATATACAAAAGCAACTGTATTAACACATGTAACGTTACCTCCAACACTGAAACCACTGCGATCCAGAGAAATCACATGCATAAAATGTAAAAATGCATTAGAAATATTTCTCAGGGACAGACTGAAGTGAAGGATACTGTAAACAGGAAGCCCATGAGCCGAAGCTGTGGCGTCCCAGCATAGAGCCGCTCTGAGTGCTCATCCAGCTGATGCTTTTATCATGACCCGTACTGATCACCCACTGACTCTCCAGAGAGAAGATGAGGTCTGACACACGGTTCTGATGGGCTGCACACACACACACACACACACACACACACACACTTGGTGAAGATCAAGGTTCAAAAGGTCTGAGACTATATGTGAGTCCCAATTTTGTGTAGTTGTGCCGTTTTGTAGTGTCAATAGTGTGAGTAGTGTGTTCAACACTGAAAATTCCAAATAGAACTTTTAATACTCAAATGATGCACTAAATTAACCGAAAAAACAAAGAGTGGAATGTTGGACACTTCATGCTCTCAACATTCCGAGGTTGAATGACAAATTTGCCTTATAAAGTTCATACACTTCTACACCGATGAGTACACAGTGTGTGTATGTGAAACTGTCTGCTTAATGCATGATTAACTGTAGAATGCTACATTGTTGTCACATGATCTCATTTAAATTAGGGTTATTATTGTTAACTAAAACTACTAAAAACAGTTTCGTTCAAAAAAATAAACCTAAAAATAAACTACAATTATTTGATTAAAAAAAAAACGATTAGAATTAGAATAACTAACTAACTAATTAGAAATGATGCCTTGGCAACTAACCGAAATCACACAAAAAAACACTAAATTATAACTGGAAATAAATAAATACTAACCAGTAATACACATATATAAAAAAATATATAATAATTACAATGACAAAAGCACAAATAAAAATTAGCCTACAAAAGATTTAACAAAAGTTAAAATGAAAACAAATTACATAAAATACTAAAGTAACAGGTTTTGTTTTGTTTTTGTTGCATGCACATTTAATTAATTATAAAATATATATAGTTATTTAGAATTTTAATTAATTAAATTTTTTATAATTGTAATGATATTGGGTCAAATGTCTTAAACTTTGGCAGTTCAATCAAATAATGAGTTAAGAAAAAAAAATGTATTTCTTCTGGTTCATTCGTCACACTGGAAACAAAAGATGACAAAAGACAAAAGATGTGGGATACAGTATTCCATGGATCAGTAAGATTCAGCACACAAACACACTTTTGAGATTCTCTTTGAAGGCAGAGAGTATTGTGTGTCGAGATGATTGTGCGACGATGTCATCATCTGATGATGTCATTGTGTGTCCTGGTAGGGCAACTAACAGTGTAACTGTATCTGATCCGAAATGAACATAATGCAGATCACAATACCAACTAATTCATTCAAATTAAGTCAACTACAATATTTGACCGTTATAAGCAGGAATACCGTCTCTCTCACACACACATGCTTTCCTGGCATTGTCCGATTTTCTCCAGACACATTTTCCAGAGCAGCTCTGACTCATCCAGCCATAATCATCTTGTGTGTGAGTGTCTAAGTGTCTAGTGAGAGCTCACATGAGAATCTTAGCCCCAGGGCATGCTGGGAAAAAAAACAAATGATCCTCAAGTGATTGGGTGGGCCAAAGTAAAGTAGTGTAGTGTGTGTGTGTGTGTGTGTGTGTGTGTGTGTGTGTGTGTGTGTGTGTGTGTGTGTGTGTGTGTGTGTGTGTGTACAGTTTAGTGCTCTGCTGGAAGGGAAATCCAACCCATCATCTAAAGTATGTTAGAACACTAATGGAAATAACACATAAGTCTCTGGTTTTACCTGGGTATGTTTTTACATGGTTCATTTTGTTGAAATCTTCTGAGATGAGGAACTCCTGTGAGAGACCGAGAAAAGAAGATTACAGATTTACTCAATGTGTTAGTTTACCCTCTTACTCACCATTATGTGGCTACAAACCCAGATGACTTTCAGCTTTTTGTGACACGCAAAATAAGAGCTCTTTTCCACACAGTGATCGGGACTCTCAAGATCCAAATAAGGACAAAGAAAGCATAATTTAAGCATATATTTCAAGTCTTCTGATTACTTTTATGGTGCTTTTTGTCCACAGTCCCTTTATAAACTACCGTTCAAACATTAGGGGTCAGTAAGATTTTTTAATTTTTTTTAGAAAGAAATTAATACTTTTGTTCAACATTGAATTGATCTAAATTAACAGTAAAGACTTTTATAATGTCACAAAAGATTCATATTACAAATAAATACTGATTTAAACTTATATTCATCAAACAACCATTTAAAAAAGCAACTGTTTTCAACATTGATAATAATCAGAAATGTTTCTTGAGCAGTAAATCATCATATTAGACTGATTTCTGAAGGACTGGAGTAATGATGCTGAAAATTCAGCTTTGATCACAGGAATAAATTAAATTTTACAATATATTCAAATAGAAAATACTTTTTATAAATTGTAATAATATGAATGATTTTACTGTATTTTTGATCAAATAAATGCAGCCTTGGTGAGCAGAATACTTTTTATTTAAATGATAATAATTAAAATAATTCTAACCAACACCTAATTTTTAACAGTAGTGTACGTCCTTTGTATAAAAAAAAAAAAAAAAGAGCAGTGTGAACATTCTGCTAAACATCTCAATTTGTTCTCCACAGAAAACCATACAGGTTGGGAATGATACGAAGGCAAGTCAATTACGAAAATGTTTATTTTCTGGGTGAACTATCCCTTTAATACACAAATATGTACAGTTGCCCTCACTACAGGCATCTAAAGAGATATGGCTGCATATCTCGACTGCCAAGTCTCAAATTGAAGGATCTTTGGAAGACAGCCTTCGTTTCGCGTCTTTTATTCAGCTCACTTTGAAGGATGCATCACGTTTATCCTTCATGTCCTTCAATAACCCACAATCCTTTGCACACATTCCAATTCACGAAGCATAACTGACGGAAAACGAGTCGGCACTGAATGAAATGTAGGACAAAAATAATGTTTTTGTAGATTAAGGCATAAATGTTATCTTTTATTTTAGCCTACAAGCCTCAGAAGGACTGGACTAGAAAGGACACAACCTCACTATGATGCAGTTTTCCGGTTGGGAAGCACCCATAGAGACATAATATTCAACATTTGAAAACACTTTAGCCCTCGGGGGGGCGATAGAGTGACACTTACCACAACGGCCCCATTGTCCTGTCCTATGAAGATCCGCTTGCTCTCATGGTGATATGACATACAGGAACACGGAGCTGGACAGAAAGAGAAACACTTGACCTACATCCTGTGAGATTTCTGCTGCTTAAAGGTGAAGTGTGTCATTTCTGTGCTACTAGCGGCACCAAAAACAACACTTCGCTTTTTTAATTGAAAGCTAAAAATAATAGAAAATATAAATATTAGACATGAACTTTAAAAAAAACTTAGATGAAAATTAGAAATGTTGCCTTGAAAACTACTGGAAACAAATTGAAGTACTACTAGAACTGCACGATTAATCGTTAAAGGATCTGCGTTCTGACCCAGAGAGAACGGTTATGTATAGATATGAAACAGCTTCACAAACCGTCTTTTCAACCACACAGTATCATTATTATAAATTTTCAAATTATTACAGAAGTACTGGGAGAAAAGTTTATAGTTCGGATATAAACACTGATGTCTACGGAAGCGACCAAAATTTGCACTTCAATTAGCAATTGTATCAATTACATTGTTACGCCAGTAGGTGGCGACAAGTGACTGTTAAAAATATGTGTGTCATTGAATCATTCATTCAAGAGAGATTTGTTCAAATCTCATACAGTAATGAAACAAGTGAAGTATCATTCACTCAAACCACTTTTCTTTTTAAATAATCCATTGAAAATAATTAAACATTTTTAAATAGACTGCAGCAATTAACATTTTGTCTGAACCTTTAGTAAACGACATGTTATTCTGTTTAGTTGTCTGTTCAGAATCGTGATCCAAATTTTTTTTTTTTTACGTGATTCTCAATTTTTCTAGAATCGTGCCGCTCCAAGTACCACAATTACTAAATCAAAAAATTAAAATAAAATACATTAAAGCTATAGAAATATTAGACTAAAGTAATAAAAAAATCAGAAAAATCACATTTCAAAATGACTAATATTAAAATAAAATAAATCCAGCTAATCAAAAATACTTATAAATACTATAAAAGTATAAAAAATTACAGTTTCCGCACAATTTTTCTCCAACAATCCTACTTTTTCTCAAACACAGATCCAGTTTGAATCAGAATTTGACATGTCAAGCAACTCAAACAAAAAGAGCAATGGCACATTAAACCTTCATGCACTTACTGGTGACACTGGTGAATGTACAGTATGTGAGACAACAGGAGACTGTGTGTTGAAAACGTGTTATTTTCCTTTTGGTTAATGCTCAAAGTTAGCCTGGTTAAAACCAGACCATTCTCAGTAGTAACTGAGTTATGGTCTGGCAAAGCTTCATTAATAACTCATTTCCAAAGGGGTTTCACCAACGGTTGTCGCTCAAATGCCTCTGGGAGCAATTGGATAGACCTAAAACCAATCAGAGCGATCGTCATCGTGTAAAGCCATATGCTGCGTCCCAATTCGCCTAAGTTACACTACGCCATAAAAGTATGTACTCTTTTTGTGAAGAAAAGGTATTTACTTTTGAATGTGTAGCAAAAAAGTAGGCAAGCTTTGGGACATACTACTTCGTCATCTTTATCGGACGGATCTGTCGCGTGCGTCCTGTCACGTAAACTGCCCTGTCAATCATCTTGTCACAGTTAAAATCCTCTATTAAATCTAATTTAATTTCCTACCGTTTCGGAGAGAAATGTAGCAGCACGTTCATCTGCCAGTGGGTCTTTCATGGAGACTGTCCTCATATGTTTGCAATTTGAATATAATAATGCATTTAAAAGTTGCTGCGCTTCACCAACGGACGTCGCTCAAATGCCTCTGGGCACAATTGGATAGACCTAAAACCAATCAGAGCGATCGTCATCGTGTAAAGCCCGCCCCAACGTTTCTGATTGGTGCCGCGATTTCGAGGGATTAGAAATGGGCTTGAATGAGCTCTTTGACAGACTACTTGCAGAGCAAATCTAAATTTGCCGGAAGTTGTCTGGGTTTTCCCAGGCTAGCTCAAAGTGTCAGTCACATCAAACCTACTCTCACTGTATTTGAGATTCCGTTCACTTTCATTGTAAAGAAAATGACAGCGTGAACATTACGCTAAACATGCTCCACTGTTAGGAACATATTACGAGTAAGAAATGATGACAGGATTTTCATTTTTGGTTGAAATGATACTCACAGGACACAGTGTGGTAGATGCTGGGCCAGTACTGTCCACTGTCACGCTTCAGCCAAACTCGAATCGTCCTGAAATAAACAAACAAAACAAGACATTCAAATAAAACATGAAATACCATATAAGAATAAACCCAAATTAATATATATTTATTTGTTTGGAACATGAAAAGAAAGTAAAAAAAATAAATAAAATAAATAAATAAATAAATAAATAAATATACACTGAACAAAATTATAAACGCAACACTTTTGTTTTTGCCCCCATTTTTCATGAGCTGAACTCAAAGATCTAAGACTTTTTCTATGTACACAAAAGGCCTATTTCTCTCAAATATTGTTCACAAATCTGTGTTAGTGAGCACTTCTCCTTTGCCGAGATCATCCATCCACCTCACAGGTTTGGCATATCAAGATGCTGTTTAGACAGCATTATTATTGCACAGGTGTGCCTTAGGCTGGCCACAATAAAAGGCCACTCTAAAATGTGCAGTTTTACTGCATTGGGGGGGTCCAGAGCATCCCAAACACATTCATTCATGCTGACTGCAGGAATGTCCACCATTGAATGTTAATTTCTCTACCACAAGCCGTCTCCAAAGGCATTTCAGAGAATTTGGCAATGCATCCAACCGGCCTCACAACCCCAGACCACGTGTAACCACACCAGCCCAGGACCTCCACATCCAGCATCTTCACCTCCAAGATCGTCTGAGACCAGCAACACCCACACAGCTGCTGCAACAATCGGTTTGCATAACCAAAGAATTTCTGCACAAACTGTCAGAAACCATCTCAGGGAAGCTCATCTGCATGCTCGTCGTCCTCATCGGGGTCTCGACCTGACTGCAGTTCGTCATCGTAACCGACTTGTGAGGGCAAATGCTCACATTCATGGTGTCTGGCACTTTGGAGAGGTGTTCTCTTCACGGATGAATCCCGGTTTTCACTGTACAGGGCAGATGGCAGACAGCATGTAAGGCGCTGTGTGGGTGAGCGGTTTGCTGATGTCAACGTTGTGGATCGAGTGGCCCATGGTGGTGGTGGGGTTATGGTATGGGCAGGCGTATGTTATGGACAACGAACACAGGTGCATTTAATTGATGGCATTTTGAATGCACAGAGATACCGTGACGATATCCTGAGGCCCATTGTTGTGCCATTCATCCACGTTCCGTGGCCTTCATAGGCCTTTTGTGTACATAGAAAAAGTCTTAGATCTTTGAGTTCAGATCATGAAAAATGGGGGCAAAAACAAAAGTGTTGCGTTTATATTATAATATTGTTCAGTATATATTTAAATAAAATAAATAAATAATATATGTGTGGTCAAATTGATTAATCGTGATTAATTGCATCTAACCTAAAATTGATATAATATATGTAGCCTATATGTGTACATACAGCCTACACCTACATATATACAGTATATATATATATATATATACTTATGTTAGATTTGATTAATCGTGGTCATTTTGACAGCAATAAATAATAGAATATAATTAACATAATAGAATAATATTTTTAAAAATAAAAATAGCTAAAAATAACCAGCTGAAGTGTGATGGTCATGCACAGAAACACACACATGTCCCCGGAGCAGCTGAACTCTGTTCATTTAGTTTCAGTTCCTGCTAAAACCTCGAGCGTTTCATATGTTTGTGCACCTGCTCTCACACGGCATATAATGCAGGTAATCAGGACATGACCACACACGTCTCTCCGACTACACTAACACAGTTTTATCGAGCCAGAATGATTAAAATGTAAAATATATTCAGAGATGAAAAAACTCAAAGCATGTTCATTCACAACTATATAAATGATTCTGACAGCACAAATAAGATTTGATCTTGATCTCTGAATAAATTACAACTCATCTCTTTTAGATCTGCTTCTCTAACGTCACGTGTTGAACTCTTGAGCTGTTTTCTAGCTAATTGATCATCTTTAAGCTTCCCTTAATGGGCATCTGGAAACACATGCTGTTGATGCCAGCTGTTTCTCCTGTTTAGCATTTAAAAACATGTTTGAATCCCATTTGAAAAGGAGGTCACTGTTTTGAAACATTAAGACGAGTATGTTGAAATGCATGAAGACATCAGATATGATTTCAAGCCTTGCAGAAACAAAGCAAGCACTGATGCGTTCATCCTGAGAGGAACTTAACCAACGTCACTGCTGAAAGAAAATGGCTTAAACCAGCCTAAGTGCTTTGCTGGACTTTTAGGCTGACTAAATATCCAAACCCCAGTAACACCATCAAAAATGTTGTCTAAACCAGCGTGATCATGCTCAAAGACCAGCTAACCACCTTAGGCTGGTTTAAAGGGTTAGTTCACCCCAAAATGAACATATTCTTTTTTTGGTAATATTTTCAGGTGAGAGGTCACTCGACTTGTGTACGGTTGTACCGGAAGCCAATGACTATAGTTTATAAAGTTACAAATATGGATATTTTTCTAACAAAAATGCACCGCTTGGCTTCAGAAGGTCTTTATTAACCCCCTGGAGCCGTGTGGATTACTTTTATGATGGATGGATGCACTTTTATGGACTTCAAAATCCAAGTCACCATTCACTGCCATTTTAAAGCTTGGAAGAGACAGGATATTTATTAATATAGCCTAACTCTGATTGTATTTGGCTGAAAGAAGAACGTCATACACAGAAGATGGCTTGAGGGTGAGTAAATCATGTGATCATTTTAATTTTTGGGTGAACTATCCCTTTAAGTTGCGTTTTCCAGTAGGTTTTCCTCATAAAAAGAGGTGAACAACACAAACAATATTATCCAAAAATACATTTAAATGGAGCACAATATCTATGTAAACAAGTAAAACACGTCCAAAGTACCATGGTAACCATCTATTAGGCTATGCCAAGAAAATAAAATAATATGGGCTGTTCTTGAAATATGACTCAGTGTCAGAATTCCAACATTTTACATCATAATTGTGATTTACAAGAGCAATTTTTCTTATGTTGCAGAACTGTTACTGTTAGTGTAAAATCTAAATAAATGAACACAAGATCTTCAAACACTGTGAGAAGCTTTAAGAATCATTCTGCTTTTGATTTGTGTTCACATTATGACAGTTGTGGCAAACACACGACACACACTTACCACAGTTTCACAGTAACTGTTACACATATCCTGTACAGATATCCTGCTCTATGATTACCATTGTAATTCATAATTCACCTTCAATTCTGAAGTTTTCAAGCAACAATCTAGCTTGTAAAGTTCAAGTGCTTCTATTCAAAACACTTGCCATGATGTTCTGGACATGCATCATGGAAGTACCCTGGTAAACCTATAGTACCATGGTATTACCATGTACCGCTATAGAAATTATTATAGGAGAATAATTACGCATGTTTTTATAATGTTTTTACAAATAAACAGATAAACGAGACAAGTGTAGATTTCAGCGTTGTCACATAATGTGATCGTGTTTACACCGGCGCGTGTAACGTTAACTTACCTGTCCTCGCTGACCGTAATAACCCCGTCCTCCTTCGGGATCAGCACGGCCGTGTTCACGGTGTCGCTGTGGCCCTCGATCTTGTTTAACAGGACGGGTCTGAAGCTCTGAGGCCTCGAGTGGATCTCCGCCGCCATCGCTGTTTTCCCCTCGATTCCCTCTGTGTGTGTTTGTGTGATGATTCCTCCTCTCGAGTCAGCTGAGCGTTGAGGAAGTTCAACCAACAGCGCGAGATACCGTAACGCTCCGTAAAAACGCGTCCGGTAAAAACCAAAACACCCCCAGATAGCAGACGCACGTCTTCAAGATGTCTGTTAAAGATTACTTTATCTGGAAACCATCTGCGGTTTTCTGACATCTGATAGACGTCTTTAAGATGTCAGTTTTACATCTAAATAATAAACATTAGATAAAGATTAGATAAACAATAAAGATATCTTAAAGGCATTTTCTAAACGTCTACAGTATTTGACATCTGACAGGAAACGTCCTATAGACGTCTGTGTGATGTACGTGTGCTATCTGGGATCTGGAGGTTTACTTCCAAACTATGCTGTATAATTTTAACATTGTGTACAATACATTATTAATGCATTTTTTTGCAACCAGGGCCTAAAACTAACTTTTTTTTGTTACCACGCCTGCCAGTGACCAGCGATTTAAAGGGGTGGTTGATTATGATTTCACTTTTCTAACTTTAGTTAGTGTGTAATGCTGCTGTTTGAGCATAAACAACATAGTAAAGTCACAACGCTCAAAGTTCAAAGCAAAAGGGAGATATTTTATTTTTTTTAAATCGCTTTTTAAGGATTACAACAAACTGGTACACAACATTCCTCCTGGGTTAGTGACATCACTAACCCTAAAATAAACCCCGCCCCTGGAAATGCAATTTATAAATTATCAAGACAGAATATGCTAATCAATGACTAGAAGATAACTACACATAAGCTACATAAATTCATCAACTAACCATTCAGAAATGCTGTCTACATGTTGTCACTTCTTTGTCTCTCCATCTTTTTCTGACTCTGTTTTGAACATAAAAGACTAAAAGTTGTTGAAATGTTCAGGTCACAAGCTATTGTAGCTCCGCCCCCTGTGCTGGGAGCAGCAGCTCATTTGCATTTAAAGGGACAGACACAAAAACAGTTTGTTTTTGCTCACCCATTGCTATATAATTAGCCTGGTTAAAACCAGACCATTCTCAGTAGTAACTGAGTTATGGTCTGGCAAAGCTCCATTAATAACTCATTTCCAAAGGGGCGTCACCAACGGATGTCGCTCAAATGCCTCTGGGCGCAATTGGATAGACCTAAAACCAATCAGAGCGATCGCGATCGTCATCGTGTAAAGCCATATGCTGCGTCCCAATTCGCCTAAGTTACACTACGCCATAAAAGTATGTACTCTTTTTGTGAAGAAAAGGTATTTACTTTTGAATGTGTAGCAAAAAAGTAGGCAAGCTTTGGGACATACTACTTCGTCATCTTTATCGGACGGATCTGTCGCGTGCGTCCTGTCACGTAAACTGCCCTGTCAATCATCTTGTCACAGTTAAAATCCTCTATTAAATCTAATTTCATTTCCTACCATTTCGGAGAGAAATGTAGTAGCACGTTCATCTGCCAGTGGGTCTTTCATGGAGACTGTCCTCATGTGTTTGCAATTTGAATATAATAATGCATTTAAAAGTTGCTGCGCTTCACCAACGGACGTCGCTCAAATGCCTCTGGGCGCAACTGGATAGACCTAAAACCAATCAGAGCGATCGTCATCGTGTAAAGCCCGCCCCAACGTTTCTGATTGGTGCCGCGATTTCGACGGAATAGAAATGGGCTTGAATGAGCTCTTTGCCAGACTACTTGCAGAGCAAATCTAAATTTGCCGGTAGTTGTCTGGGTTTTCCCAGGCTACTATATAATAATATCTGAGGGGTATTTTAAGCTAAAACTTCACATACACACTCTGGGGACATCAG
Source organism: Leuciscus leuciscus (assembly GCF_965113295.1). NCBI lineage: Eukaryota > Metazoa > Chordata > Actinopteri > Cypriniformes > Leuciscidae > Leuciscus > Leuciscus leuciscus. The sequence goes on along the minus strand of NC_138733.1, from coordinate 10,086,746 downwards.
AGACTTATTTTACATATTGTGAAAAGAGCATTATACCACCCCTTTAAGAAAATGTAGGCTACCGTCCATAAATATTTTTTACCAGCCAGTTACGATGCAAAAAATCTTAGATACCAGTCAAAATTCCAATATTCCGAATTCCAATTTCGATACCAAAGTTAGCTATGGAAGCTTGTTTCCCCACAGAATAAAAAATAGAAAAGTTGTAAAAGCGACTTTTTATCTCACAGTTCTGACTTTTTTCTCTCGCAATTGCGAATTTATATCACATAATTCTGAGAAAAAAAGAAACACGAAGGGGATGAAAACTTTTGAACAAGATAAAAATGTCAAACTTTTGAGTATTTTATTTAAAACATCAAATCTTTACATTTAGTTCTGCCCTTCGGAAGTAACAGAAGATGGTTACCCTACATGTTTCCTGGAAGATTTTTCAACTCCCAGCTCTTAATGCATTGTTTTTCCTTTTTTAATAGTTGTGTTTGAGTCCCTCAACTGTCCTTGCAGTGTGAAAAGATGGATCTCAAAATCATGCAGTCACAGCTGGACAGGGTTCAAAATATGCAAAATATGCAGAATTTGCATTTTTCTGAAGAACACTGGGCAGTTTAACTCAGGACAAACAAAGGACTCATGAACATCTATCACAAAACAAAAACAGCCATGGATCATCCAGATAACGACACACAGTATTAAGAATCAAGAACACTTTTGAACGGGTCATTTTTATAAATTCAGCTTCTTCTTTTTTTGTCTTGTGGACTATATGTAAACATCTTTTATGTAAAATATCTTATTCAGGACAGTACTAAATTAAACAACATACATTTTGTATGATCCCTCTCATTTTGTTAAAATAATTAACATTTAGCAGATTCCGCAAGGTGTATGTAAACTTTTGAGCACGACTGTATCGATGTACTTTAATATCAGTTTTCAGTAATTAATTACTAGCTAATTACAGTGTAATTATTTTACTGTACTAATTCATCTCTCTAAAAAGTATTGGATTACTTATTACTTTCTAAATCCCATATCAACCACCTCGATCAGTTGAACAATACAGATAGAAATGAAACTGCTCTTTTAATTCTTACAAATAAACAATGTTTAATTGCATATATTATTCTTGAACTGACCAAATTGTGTAAAGCGAGAAGGTTACATTAAAAACATACATTTTAACATTACATTTTGATGTTAAATCCACTATTGTTTTGTATAGTCTATATTTAATGCAATTACATCAGAAGTAACTATAATTAAATTGTAAAAGTAAAAGTAATTAAATTGCAGTAATTAGATTACTAAGTAATTAATTACACCCAACATTGATTAAAATATTACATGAGCATTACATGAATGTGAAATTATTATATTATTGACATTTTTATTATTTTTAGATAATTATACGTAATTGTGCATTTATTTAGCCTAACATATGAATAAATATAACATATAGTGTAAATTTAATATAAATATAACAAAAATAATTATGATAAAAAAAAAATCCACTTTAAATGACTATTATGCATGACATGGACTTTAGCCGATAAGTGAACTTGTCTTGCCATTAATAGCATCTAGTATTGGTTTTATATATTAGTGTTAATCAAGCATAATAAATAAAACTACAAAAGCAACAAAACAAGTAAATTTAGTGTACTTTTATTAAATAAACGACAAATGTTTACAAAAGTTGACAGAGTTGAAAGACACAAAGTGAACCAGTTTAAGTACCTTATTAAATAAAATATGACTCGATGCAGGAAAATGTCTCATTAATATGACAAATAAATTGACACTATTAAGAACAAAAAAATATCTCAGTTAAAGTAAAAAAAAAAAAGTTATTTCAGCATTTAAGTTGCACACATTTTGTGAGAACGTTTGCATTAAACACAAATTATATATCATATATAAAATCTTATAAAATGTTCCCCAAGAATATAAAGAAAACAGAAATGCAATACAAAGACAAAGTAAAAATTTGGGTAAAAAGACACTTGAGAAATTGAATGGGTACAGGACAAAAGTTTAAAATATCCAATGCGAATGTGTGTGTGTGTGTGTGTGTGTGTATCACTGATGAGACATACAGGAAGAAACCCCTATGATCTCGGGGCTCAAGGTTTGTTGATCTGGCCAGCAAACAGGATGGTTCCTGAGAGGAGAACGAGATCAGATTTCACAGTCAGGACATTTTTAAACTACAGATTCATAACTATGAAACAGATGTGAGCGGTTTGTGTGTGTGTGTGTGTGTGTGTGTGTACCTGTAGGATTGTGTCTGATGAGAAACAGGAATGGCCTGTCCACAGCCACCCATGGAGGAGAAGATCGGGCGTGCAAGATTGCGGCTGAAATGAGAGAGAACACACTTTAGGATCATGATCATTGGTGAAGGGTGATTGTGAGTTGCCAACAACTTCTGACTTTAAAAACATTTATGACACAGAAACTTACTTGTGGCGGCAGAGGCTTTGGTTCCATCCTCATTGACCTCGATCTTGGCTTTCTGAAGGGCTTTGGACACGTAAACAAACTCCGAACCTGTTACATACACAAACATACACTTAACACAGCCATCAGATATTTTATGATGTTGCACAGCAATAAACATTCTACATCCTAATTTCATTCATCCACCAAAGACAGTCATCGTGTCATTTCATCAGACGGCCACACGGGGGCAACAGAACAAAACACTTCAGACTGCAGATCCAGTTTGGCCTACAACGCTTGCAAAACCTCTTCCTTCCTTCTAGTTCATTTAAAACTTTTTTTAAACTGTCTTTCTCTCTGTACTTTAGTATTCATATTTGTCCCTCTTATTTTCCAACAGATTCTCTTGGCCATTTCTGATATTTTCCAGCTTGATACTTTAAACATTGTATGAAAGTCTATTTCCACACACGCACGCACGCACGCACGCACGCACGCACGCACGCACGCACGCACGCACGCATAATTATGACAAAAAGTTGATATTATAAAGATACTAAGTGATTATTAAGATAATAAAAGCCAAAAATGATGACAAAAGTTGACATTATGAGATAAAGTCATAACTATGAGACACTAGGTCATAATTATGAGATTAAAAAGACAAAATGATGGCAAATTAAGTCATTATGACATTAAAATCATAATAATTGAATAATTAATATATAGTCATAATAATGACAAAGCCAAAACTTATGATAGTAAATAGTAACTGTAATATATAAAAAGTCAGTATTATGAGATAAAAAGTCATTACTACGAGATATGAGATGAATCACAATTATGGCATAAAAAGTTTTAAATATGTGATACTAAGTCATAATAATGAGATAAAGGACATAATTATGAAAAATCCAACTGTCATAATAATGACTTAGTATCTCATACTTTCAGCTATGATTTATGATGACTATGATAATGATTTATCAAAGGATAACTTTTGCTTTCTTATGTGGCACAAATAAGCTTCCATAACACTGAATTTCTGCCCTCGTTAAAATAATTTGGCTTTTCGAAACACCAAAAATCAAGGTTTAAGAATAGAAAGGGCTTAAAATGCAGTCAAAGGAACATTCTGTCATCATTTACTCATCTTCACATGGTTCCAACCCTGTATGACTTCCTTCTATTGTCCATACAATGATATTTCATAGTGCCTGTCAAGCTCCAAAAAGAGCTTTAATGATCATTTTTGACAGACTGACATGTTTTCGAATGGAAAGAATTCTCCTTTTGTGTTCCTTTGAAAACATAACATGTGCGTGATGTTTCTTCTCTGGGTGAACTATTACTTTTAGCTTTCTTTGATTCACTGCTGGCAGCAATTGAGGTCAAGGTTTGTGGTTTAACAGCATGAATTACGGTAATAAAGCAAAGGCTTTGAGGAGAATAGTCTGTTTGGAGATCATCTGGCGCTGGATAGTGACCAGTGACTCATTTTCACACTCCACTGAGAGACGTGATTCATGTGGCTGAAGTTCACAGTCAACAACCAACGATATCATTAGTTCAGGCACAAACATATGCACTCAAGATGAACTCATGAATACAGTGCTGTGCATGACTGACAGCTGTCACTCACTCAGGTGTCTGAAATCAGCTTTGCTCTGACTGAAGATGTTTTTGATTCCCATCGCTGTAAGAGGAGCCTCCAAATCCACCTCTTCCTCGGCTGTGAATCTACTCGAAGAAGAAGAGACAGACAGACACCATTAGTGGTGCTTGTCCTGGCACATAATGAGTCCACAAAGTATGTCAGATTCACCACAGGTCATACCAGTGCTGTTATTGTTAACAAAAACAAAAAAAATTATTAATTATTTTTGGGAATTGAAATAAAATAAAATACTAAATAAATAGTCATAATCATGAGAAAAAAAGCCAAAAGTTACAATGACATAAAAAGTCGAAATTATGAGATACAAAAGTCATTATTGACGAAGTCAAAATTGAGAGAAGTCAAGATTATGGCATAGTCAAAATGACGACATACTATGTCATAATTATGATATAAAAAGTCAATTATGGAAGTCAAAATGATGATATGCTGAGTCAAAATTGTGATAAAAATTCTAAATTGTGACAGTCAACATTATGGCATAAAGTCAAAATGATGACTTAATTATAAGATAAAAAGTAAATTATGACAGTCAAAATGATGATATACTAAGTCATAATTATGAATTAAAAAGTCAATTATCACAATCAAACTGATATACTAAGTCAAAATGATGAGATATAAAGTAAAAATTATGAGATAAAAGTCAAGTTTATAGCATAAAAAGTCAAACTGTTGAGATAAAAAGTCATTATAACCAAAAAAAAAAAAAATATCTGACATTTGTTTCTCATAATTATGACTTAAATATGACTGCTCAAATAATGACTTTTTTTCTTACGTGGCAAAAATGAGCTTCCATAACACTGAATCTCTGCACTTTGCAGCTATTTCAGCTTTTCTAAAGACCAAATCAAGGTTTAAGTATGTAAAGGGTTTTAAACCCTGTGAAAGGGATAGTCCACCAAAAACAATAAACATTCCGTCCTCGTTTACACACCCTCATGTCATTCATAACCTGCATGCTTCATCATTCAGATGCAAACCTTTAAACTTCAAAATTAAGCAAGTTTTCTTGACATCTAACTGAAATGCATAAATTTTAGTTGTACTACAATTAGTAAAACTAAAACTGAAATAAAATAAATTAATAATATATAGAAATATTAGCCCTGCTTAGACTGCTGCCCCCGCGACCCGGCCCCGGATAAGCGGAAGATGGATGGATGGATGGATGGATAGAAATATTAAAAAAGTAAAAAAATAAATAAAAAAATTACGAATGAAAACTGAAAATATAAAAATAAAAGCGAATTAGTATGAATAATACTAAAATAGCACTGCATCATACAAAAGATGCCTTATAAAATGACTGATTTGGAGGGGGAAAGTCCATTCAATCCCACATTGCACTGCAACAACGAGTGTACAACCGATGTACGCTCAACGGCTGTCCGAATTCACTCACTCCTTTTCATTCACTCCTTCAAGTGAACAGGATTGGGGGACTAACATAGGGAATAGTGAATGAGGGTTTAGTGTGTAATGTTGCTGTTTGAGCATAAACAACATCTGCAAAGTTACGACGCTCAAAGTTCAAAGTAAAAGGAGATTTTTTCTTTTAAAGAATTCACTTTTTAAGGTCTACAACAAACGGCTGGTAGGGACTACACGACATTCCTCCCGGGTTAGTGACATCACAAACCATAACATTTACATAAACCCCACCCCTGGGGACGCGATTTATAGGTTATCAGAATATGCTAATCAATGACTAGAAGATAACTCCACAAACTACATAAATTCATCAACTAACCATTCAGAAATGTTGTACATGTTGTCACTTCTTCTTGAGTCCATCTTTCGGTTTGAACATAAAAGGCTAAAGGTTTTTGAAATTTTCGCAAGTAATCGGAGCTGCTAAGGACACAAGCTCTTGAAGCTCCGCCCTCTGCGCCGGGAGCAGCAGCTCATTTGCATTTAAAGGGACAGACACAAAAACGGTGCGTTTTTGCTCACCCTCAAAAAGTGACAATATTAACATGCTATATAAAAATATCTGTGGGGTATTTTGAGCTAAAACTTCACATACACACTATACATAGAGATTAATTTAGCATCTTGTGAAAAGGGCATTATACAGATAGGGCTGACGACGGGTGTCTCACTTTGGCATCAGGAAGCGCATCCTCCTCGGGACCAGCTGTTTGGTCCAGCTCTGGACAGTCGCTGTAGAGATGTGAGGTAAGATGGCCGACAGGGGCTTGGCCTCTTCTAACGGCAACGCAATGAACATGCTCATGCTATTACCGTGATACGGCAGCTCGATCACTGTGTACTTCAAACCTTCTGGAGTGCTTGCTTGACCTGCAGAGAAAACAAGAACAAAGAAACGGATCAGGCTTTGTGTTGCACACTCGGTCTCTCAACTATTAAAGAGGACCTATTATGCTTTTTTTTTTCATGTTCATTGTTCATCTTTCTTTAGTGTGTGATGTTGCTAGTTGAGCATGAAAAAGCTTTGCGAAGTTACAAAGCAGAAAAGTCCCTCCAGCAGGAGTTATTCTCTATATCAGTGTCAGTGTTTCTGAACTCCCTGAAACCATTGTAGTCTTGAGTTTCTTCTGGGAATGAACACGTCACAATATTCCTCTTTTAAATAATTCATACGCAGAATAAAGGGGCGGGCCTGGTTGAGTTAGTTCATAATGTGTTGAAACTCGAAGTTATGTTAAGGGGCGGGACATTTCCCAAACACACTGGAAGTGCTTGACCAATCACAACACACTGATCCAGCCGACCAATCAGAGCACAGTGTGCTTTTCAGAAGGAGGAGCTTTATTGAGACAGGAACTAAACAGAGCATTACTGTCAGACTGGGCAGAGAGGAGCTGCAACTATGAAAGCTTGTTTCTGCCACAGAATAAAACATTTAAAAAAGATAATTGCGATTTTTTTCCTTGCAATTTTGAGTTTAACATCTCGCAGTTCTGACTTATATATCTCGCAATTTTGACGTTATATCTTGCAATTCTGAGAAATAAAGTCACAATTGCATGTAAAGGCCCTTGCACACTGAGTCGTATTCGTTTTCGTTTTATATCTTGCAATTCTGGGAAATAAAGTTAGAATTGCGTGATGTAAACTCGCAATTGTGAGAAAAAAAAAAAAAGGTCAGAATTGTGAGATAAAAAGTCGCAATTACCTTTTTTATATTTTATTCTGTGGCGGAAACAAGATTCCATTATGCAACAATGGAGAATATGGGGAAAATAATGTGTGTTATGAACATTCAAGCATGAAAACCTGTTCTTGTAGAGCCCATAAACAAAACCAAGACTTGCATAATATGGCCTCTTTAAAATATAAGTTTTATGAACCTAAATTTCAGTATATAAAAAAACAAAACCTGACACATGCGTGTATGGATCCTATCCCAGTCACCCCGGTGAACTTTATAAGTGCAGTCTATAAAACACTTAATTCTGCTTGTAAAGTGCTAATATTAAAGCTAGTAAAAGAGCTAAAGTTTATTGGTGTTTTCATGGATCCTTCTGCTGGTGGCCAGACACTCTTGGCTTTTACATTAGAATTCAATTAATTCACATTTTGCACCATTTTATTCCCATCTCCTGGGTTATGAGGAATTGTAAAGTTAAAATACTCCAGTGTTCCCAGATATTTAATAAGTAGCCACGTTTTTATTGCATCACCGTCTCTGGAAAAGAGTTCGACACGTAGCCAGATAATGGCATGAATCACGTAGCAGGAAAAATCTTTCAGTTCTGTGTGTGTGTGTGTGTGTGTGTGTGTGTGTGTGTGTGTGTGTGTGTGTGTGTGTGTGTGTGTGTGTGTGTGTGTGTGTGTGTGTGTGTGTATGCGAGTTTAATAGCTGATGCAACCTGCGAGAAAATCACACCATCTCACCGTAGCTGAAGACGGCGAGCTGGGACATCATGGGCACTTTGTATGACTTTCCATCTCCTGCAGTGAAGCTTCTGGGTTTGGTGTTCTGGGCTTGGAAACGGGACTTCCACAGGCCTTTGAAGTAAATGGAGTTTACAGCCACCAAACGAGTCAGAGCCGGATCGAACATATCCGCCCGGACAAGACTGGGAATATGGCCTGAAGAAAAAAAAGAAAAAACAGAGGAGGTTATAGTATAACATAATATTACTAAATAATCGGCACACAAATAGAATACTAAATATGGCCGGAAAAGTGTGTTATTTTTCAACAAATGGTCACTGAACGGACAACATCAGGAGGTCTAACTAACTAAATATTATATCAGCTGTTTTCAATGTTATGTCCATTTTGTATGAGAATTGCAATTTTTGCACAAATAAATAAATAAATAAATAAAATGGAGGGGAGGAAAAAGAAAGATGTGGAACATATAAATAAAGTTTAAAACACTGATTTGTGTGATTGATAAAAATAAATAAGTTTTTTTATTTGGAAAAATGTTGGTTTTCAGTAACTTAATTCGGTTTAAGTAAATTAATTTTCAATACTTTAGCTTATATTTATGCATGTATATATATATATATTTTTTTTTATATATAACTTGGAAAATGTTCTAAAGATAAATAATTAAAGAAAAAATGTATTCATAAATAAAAAAAATTAATAAATTGGAATTGGAATCAAATATTGGTTTTCAGTTATTGATAAAATTATACTTCCTATGAATTAAATAAACTTGTCTTTAAATGTGGAAAATGTCTTTAAGATTAAGAATTAAGATAATTAAGAATAATATAATTATAGGATTAAAAATACTTTATCATTTCAACAGATTTGTGTTTCTAATGCTTTATTAAAAACATAATGGGAACTCATTTTGTAGCCTATTAATGGCAAGTGGCTATTATATTTATATATATATAAAACATTGAACAATAAAAGCTCTAATCTCAGGGCTTAGAGCTTATTTAGGGATAAATATCACATTTCGAGAGAAGTTGCATTGAAAATCCTTTTGAAGTAATCCAGGCCAGAGGTCAGGGTATCAGATCCAGGGGTCAGAGGTTAACGTGAGGTGTACCTTTAGTGCTGTTCTTCACCCATTCATTAATGGTTTCTGCGGCCTTCTCTGGGTCGCTGTAGTCAATGGTTTGACTGTCGCACAGGAAGTTCTCCCTGTTGGCTGTCAGGAAGTCTTCTTTCATGCTGAAGCCCTCATTGGGGAACAGCCCGTTGGCGATCGTCACAATATCAGCGTTGGATTTGGTCGTTAGGGCCTTATGCAACTTCCGCAACATCTTATATGGACCTAAGAGCAAAACAAACACACGAAAAGGGATTTATATATCAATTACAGGGTTGAAATTGCTATTTTCAAGCAAAAAACAACTGAACATTTATGATACTCCACATGAATTGGCACTGAATCACTCACTAAGAGCCAGAACTACTAAACATTTCAAATTAGCATGAAGCCACAATCTAATGAAACGCAGATGGGAGAGGAAACTGGTGCAGGTGATCTAATGACAATGCGTTAGAGCTGCACGATTCTGGATAAAGTGAGAATCATGATTTTTTGTTTCAAATAGAGATCACAGTTCTATTAATATTAATGGCTGCAGTAATTAGAATGAATATATTTTTTGAATGGTTTGGATGAATGATTCAATGACTCACAAAGACTTCACTTGTTTCATTACTGGATGAATCTGCATTTTTGAACGAATCTCTTGAATGAATGATTCAATGACTCACTCATAAAGACTTCACTTATTTAATTACTGGATAAATCAGCATATTTGAACAAATATCATGAATGAATGATTCGATGACTCACTCATAAAGACTTCACTTATTTAATTACTGGATAAATCACCATATTTGAACAAATATCATGAATAAATGATTCAATGACTCACTCATAAAGACTTTACTTGTTTCATTACTGTATAAATCGGCGTATTTGAACGAATATCTCGAATGTATGATTCAATTACAAATACATATTTAACAGTCACTTGTCGCCACCTACTGGTGTAACGATGTAAACGATATCATCTTTATTTGAAGCGTCAAGTTACTTTTAATCACTGATTTACTCTATTTTGATTGCTACCATAGATATCAATGTTTGTGTACAAACTATATGAACTTTTATCCCAGTACTTCTGTGATCATTAGAAATAATGAGACACAGTGTGGTTGAAAAGACTGTTTGTGAAGCTGTTTCATATCAACACATGACAACTGCTCTCTCTGGATCAGAACGCAGATCTCAATGCTCCGGTATGATTGTGTTAAAGGTTTAATAGACAAAGGCGAATCATTGTAATTAAGGAATAAGATCATGTGGGCGTTTAAATCGAGATTGTAATCTTTTAATGATTAATCGTGCAGCTCTACAATGCACAAATTCAGTGTCATGTCAGGTGCAAAATCAGGTCAGACTTGCTTTTTTAGGGCGGTAAATAATGACGCAAACACCGGTAAATTGACGAGCGCAAACCTTAGTAAATCATGTTTGCATGATTCATTTAAATACTCTCCTCCTATAAATGTAGTGGTATGACAGGGAAACTCCTAATGAACGATTCAATGACTCACTCAAAAAAGACTTTAACGATTAATCATGCAGCTCTACAATGGACAAATTCAATGTTAATCAGGTGCAAAAGCAGTTAAGACATGCTTTTTTAGGGCGGTAAGAAATGGAGCAAATCATGTCGCATGATTCTTTAAATACTCTCCTCCCATAAAGTTAGTGGTTTGAAAGGGAAACTCCTACAAATACATACTCAAGGTCATTTTTATCCCTCATTTCTCACAGCGTGTCTTTAGTAAATCCAGAACGCAGTTTCCTAATGCCTAAAGAGGGTTTGCACTGATACAAGCATTTAGTAAATCTGCCCCTATGTTATAATGCTTAAGCAATGCAAATGAAGAGCAAACACACACACACCAGTCTTCTTGTATTTGAGGCCGGTGAATATCTGTCGGCGAGTGTCCCCGTGGGCTCCCGGGAGCAGCATGCCCAGGACAGAGGCCACGCCGTGAGGGGACATGACCACGTTCTCCAGGGGTTTGTCCTGGACCACACGCAGGAACAGCTGCAGGCCCAGATCAGAGCCTCGTTCTCCGTAAGACGAGGACTGAGACGCAGAGACACTCAGAGAACAAACCGCCAGCAACACACACAGGTGCAATGAGACCGACATCGTGAGGGACACACAGGCAGCTCACCTGGAGAAGAGGCAGACAGACGGGATGATAATGCTCATAAAGCTGTAGTTTTATTATTTTTACAATGATGTGTTTCGTTGGTTTCATACACTTCGTTGTTTGATTACAAACACAAGTTCTGCTCGAAAGATGAAATTGAACGACTAGATAGATAGATAGATAGATAGATAGATAGATAGATAGATAGATAGATAACTTATAGCTTATAACTTACAACATTTACACAAACCACAACCCAAAAACCTGCTTCTGTGTGAGATCTCTGATTTTACTCGATCTAATCAGTAGCCTATTCTCCAGAGCAGAACGATGTTCCGGGACACAAATATTTTCTTTTTTGCATAAAGGACGGGCGGCTCAGAGCGACACACTTTTCCACAATCCTCCGGTCTCTTGGATCTGTGCTGCACACACACTCACACACTCCTGAGCTATTCTATTTCCCGTCACACAGGCCTGCGGCTCAGGAATTTATTTGATTAAGGATAGTGTGTGTGTGTGTGAGAGAGAGAGTGAGTAAGTGAGTGTGTGTGTGTGTGTGTGTGTGTGTGTGTGTGTGTGTGTGTGTGTGTGTGTGTGTGTGTGTGTGTGTGTGTGTGTGTGTGTGTGTGTGTGTAAGAGAGAGAGAGTGAGTTTGAGTGTGAGTGTATGTATGTGAGTGAGTGAGTGAGTGAGTGAGTGAGTGAGTGAGTGAGGGAGTGAGTGTGTGTGTGTGTGTGTGTGTGTGTGTGTGTGAGAGAGAGTTTGAGTGTGAGTGTATGTGTCAATGTGTGTGTGTGTGTGTGTGTGTGTGTGTGTGTGTGTGTGTGTGTGTGTGTGTGTGTGTGTGTGTGTGTGTGTGTGAGAGAGAGAGTGTGAGTGTGTGTGTGTGTGTGTGTGTGAGAGAGAGAGAGAGAGAGAGAGAGAGAGAGAGTGAGTGTGAGTGTGTGTGTGTGAGAGAGAGAGAGAGAGAGAGAGAGAGAGAGAGAGAGAGTGTGTGTGTGTGTGTGTGTGTGTGTGTGTGTGTGTGTGTGTGTGTGTGTGTGTGTGTGTGTGTGTGAGTGAGTGAGAGAGAGAGTGTGAGTGTGTGTGTGTGTGTGAGAGAGAGAGAGAGAGAGAGAGAGAGAGAGAGAGTGTGTGAGTGAGAGAGAGAGAGAGTGAGTGAGTGTGTGAGAGAGAGAGAGAGTGTGTGTGTGTGTGAGTGAGTGAGTGAGTGAGTGAGTGAGTGAGTGAGTGAGAATGTCACTGCTTAAAATTGACTTCATATAACATTGTTACATCATAACTCTACTGACATATTTTGCCAACAGACTGTTGTGATAAATCATTCATTAGTACATTTCACAACTATGAGTCTAAAGCACAACTATCAATCCTGACAAATATTATGACCGTGTTACTGTGCATTAAAAACGTTTTAAACACACAATCCTTCATAGACCTTCAAGAAATTACTGATTTAGTTCAAACAGTCAGTCTTAGAACAGTTAAACAGATCTGATCTCGTCTAATATAAGTCTTAGGCTGGCAAAAACACATCTAATGTTCCTAAAGATTTATAAACAGTCAATAAACAGAGTCTTAAGAACTCGTCTGACCAACTAGGAGTTAACCAAGAGGTAATCGGTCTTACTTTTTAGATTTAAAACCAATCAATCGCCAGTTTTAAAAGGAAAAAATCCGATGACTAACTTGTAAAACTAGTCTAAGCAACTGTACTTTGTCCTAACGTTAGTCGTAGATTAAATTAAACATTCTGATTTGGTCTTGTAACAGTTTAACTGATCTGATCAGGGGCCAAATTGGATGAGCAGTTGGGTTAGTTAGGGGTAATCAGTTACTACTAGACCAACTTACATTTTATTTGTTTTAACTGCAAGTTATGAACAGTCTTAAAGAAAACTTGCAAGATAGTCTTAGATAGTTTATGCAAATAGATATGATATTTATGATATTAGTCTGATGACAGTTGAACAGTGTTGTCTGTATATTGCACGAGTAAAGCGTTATTTTCCGATGACCGCAGAACACTCTTTATAGCCGCTTCACTAGTGTGTTTAATTATAGGCTTTAAAACTCAGTCGGAGCCCAAAGAGAGGCGGGGGTCTGCAACTCAAAGTCAACAACTCCAACAAAAAAAAACAAGTATCTGTATGTTTGTAGTAGCCTATCTTTAGACCTATACAAAAAAACATCTATAACAAGCATCCAGGAATTAAAGCAGCTGTTAATAATGCATGATTTAAGCAGGCTATGAGGAGAAAAAAAATAAGATGCGATATTTATATAATATGCTTCACTAACCTGGACAAGCACGTCTAATTCGTTGGATACGCAGGTAGAGAGCGCGTGTCTTCCGCGAGCGTCCGTGTTTCTCCTCGCGCTCGCTAAAGCGCCTCCGTTTATTTCTTTCGGTACTGAGCGTCGAACTCCGCCTTCTCATACATACGAACACTACGACTTTCTGAATATTAATTAGGTAACCCTGACGTGTGGGGTTGACGTCAACACGCACAACCAACGGCTGTCGAACGTTCCGTTACGTAATTAATATTCATGAGTCCAACAGTCGCCGTTGTAGAATTCGAAGAGACACAAAAAGCCCTTCAGCGAAACTTTGATTAAACTCTCCTCGATGTAAACAGGAAATTACATCAACGCGGAAGGATAGGATAATTAGTGCAGCCTATAATTATATGCTTTCACAAAACAATAAGAATTAGCATCATTCAGGACACAACTGTTGTGCAATTGGTTTACCAAACGGAAGTGACAAACGGAAAGGTACCATGATGAGACAATGTTTTACACGCACTCATTAACTTTCAGACACACTGCCATGGACCATGATAGTATTTAAAAACCATGGTAAATGAGTATGGTTTATTTTACCAGGGGTTTTGGACATGTCATTATGGTAATATCATACAATACTATAGTATAATGCATTGGAGTACGTACCTTGAAAATTTTATTTTTATATGGTACCTTCACTGTATGTTTTTGCTAAAACAATGATCTCTCTTTTAAAACCACATCTCGCAATTCTGACTTTATAACTCGTAATTCTGACTTTTTTTCTCAGAATTGATAGATATCTATTTTATCTTTATGAGATACATATATTTATGAGATAGTCAGAATTACGAGATATAAACTCGAAATTGTGAGGGGAAAGTCAGAATTATGAGATAAATTCGCTTCCATAGTATTCAGTGCCAATTCCTAAGAAGCTCGTTTCCGCCACTGAATAAAAAATAAAAAAGCATAATTTCCGCCACAAATTTTTTTTTTTAAATGGTAGTTTCGACTTTATATCTCACAATTCTGACTTTATAACTCGCAATTCCCCGTTTACATCTCGCAATTATGAGGAAAAAAACAGCAGAATTGTGAGATAAAAAGTCGAAACTACCATTTAATTTTTTTTTCTGTGGCAGAAACAAGCTTCCATTCCTCTTATCAAGGAAAGAAAACACTCTTTCCATGTGCACTTTGGGTTCTTTGTCATGACAGTTGTTGCAGACATCTCAAGGAAGTAATTAGCAAAACCACACCAAAACAATCTGCATGAGCTCAAATTCACAAAGTCATGTTTTCAACATCACAAAACTTCCTTTATTGAGAAACATCTGCAGCAAAATATACAAGTGATTTACATCAAGAAAAAATACATACATTCATTCATACTTTCATAGACATATTACAAACGAAACTGATTTGTTGTAAACTGATTGTTATAAAACGGATCGTTTTAAAAACAGTGCCAAAACGCATTTCTAAAGCAAGAATTTCCTTAGTACCATTAGACAGCAGAACCAACCAATTGGCCATTACACACGAGTCTGAGCATCTGATTGGCTGCTGTTGCTGTCAAATCACTCGGCCAGCCACTTTTGGAGCAGGATGAAGATGCGGTCCCGTGCCAGACCCAGCTGAGGAAGGTCTTCTGCTCGGGGCGGGTACATGTTTGCACAATGAGCCGTTCCTGAGAGAGAGAGAGAAAGAGAGAGAGAGAGAGAGAGAGAGAGAGAGAGAGAGAGAGAGAGAGAGAGAGAGAGAGAAAATGGCACCGGTGAGATTCAGCGGGAAAAAGAGATGAATGTAAATGGAGACGGGACAGACCTTTGATGAAGACAGCCGGAAGGTCACTTGCGATGTCCTGGGTCACTCCGAGAGCGTGCCAGGGGTCAATCGAGCCGTTGGGGAAGACGATGCGAGTGCTCTTGATGTCATATCCTCCGTATTCCTCATTGGTCTGCTGAATGGCATCATCTAACGAGGTGCTCAGATTATATATATCAGCGCACTGCTGCAGGAAATACCTGCACAACAGAAGACCGTTTGATACGTTTAAACACTTAATGCTATTGCAAAGTGCAAACACACAAATGCCAAGACAACAAAATCACTCCAAAACACACACACACACACTCACGGTAGGGGAAAGCCATTGAAGGGCTGGTTCGGTGAATCGGTGCTCTGATAAAATCCAAATTCAGTGCAGGTCTGATACACCCACTGCCGTCCTAAACACACAAATTCAATTCAGCTTCATTTTATGATAGAATACAACATTTCTGATCAATCGCAAGATGTCTCTAATGCCTGGGTGATGTTTCATCAGAATTTTTTTTACATAAAAAAAAAAAATCAGAAATTTAAAATAAATAAAACAAAACAATAACTAAATAAAATAGCTAAATACAAAAAGAAAATAACACAAATTCATTAGGCTTCATTTTCTTTATACTAAATTTTTTTTTTTGGACATCATTCATACTTTCATAAACATAATGCCACACAAATTAAATTCAGCTGCATTTTATGATAGAATACAACATTTCTGATCAATCATAAGATGTCTCTAATTGCCTAAGTGATGTTTTATCCCCCCCCCAAAAAATATCAAATACAAATAATAATAAATAAAAAAAGTAAAAAAAAAATTTTTTATTAATTAAATAAATAAATACATACAAAAACAAATAAAACTGAAATATTAAAATAATATATCAAAATAAGGCCTTTATTAGTTTTTGTATTTATTTTATTCATTTAGTTAATTTATTTAAATGAATTAAAAAAACTAATAAAATGCCTTATTTTTTGTTTATGCTAAATATAATTATTGGGACATCATTCATACTTTCATAAACCTATTACTTACAAAACCGATTTTGAATTCAAGATTGTTAATAAAAAAAAGTGCCATATAAAACCCCTAAAATATGAAAAAAAAATTGCGTTGCGATAGTACTAAATAACCAAAATAAAAACAAACTTAAGTGAAAAAGAACATAAATACATTTATTAGGCTTCATTTTCATTATGCTAAATGTAATTTCTTGAGCATATTTTCATGAGATTAAGTGGTTGAAATACTGGTTCTCATTCAGACAGAGAAAATAAGAGGAAAAACCCATAAAAACGTGTGAAAGGACAAATGAGAGGCCCAGACCGCACTTCCTGAGATATAAAGCTGGAAAACAAGCCAGGAACATCACGTACAAATATAAACAGAGTGTGTGACGTAAGCACTGCACATAAACACACACACACACACACACACACACACACCTCCTCCGGCCTCCGGGCCGCTCCAGCTAGTGTTGCTCATGTCCTGGATGTAGCTTTTATACTGGGTGTTTATGCATGACTGGGAGAAGGTTTTCTGCATCAGACGAGCCACAGCAGCGTATCGATCGTACGGGTCGCCCAGAGAAGAGTCCAGCATCACACTGCACAACACCTTTATCGTGATGTTAGTGCCCACAGCGCCCTGAAACACACACACACACACACTTTTATCTGGCCCGAGAGAAGAGTCCAGCATCACACTGCACAACACCTTTATCGTGATGTTAGTGCCCACAGCGCCCTGAA
>NC_138733.1:10042106-10064606 GCF_965113295.1 Leuciscus leuciscus | reverse complement strand
AGTTTGTATATGTTGGGAAAAGTGTTAGATCATTGTGTGGGTGAATCACACCAAAACACGTCGCACATCATCCCCAATGTAAAGAAAACTAATGTAAGCTTATTTTTTGGAACATTAAGAGGTTTTGCATTGTGACATTTTCTCCAAAATCCTCATTATCGTAATGCATCCAGATGTTTTTAGTTAAATCATTATTTTATTTTTTTAAATGCAGTCCAACAAATTCTACCATGATATACAAATACTTTACAAGTTATTTGACTTAATATCAATATATTTTTATATACACTATCGTTCAAAATCAGTACTTTTATTCAGCAAGGATGCATCAAACTGACCAAAAGTGACAGTCAAGACATTTAGAATGTTACAAAAAATTATATTTCAAATAAATTCTGATATTTTGACCTATATATCCACAAAAAAAGTAGAAAAAGATGCTTAATTAAAATAAAAATAATGTTTTTTTTTATTATTCACTATAAAAATTCTGTTTTCCTTCTTACTTTTGCCATTGCACACTTCTAGTGCAGTATACTTGTATGACATTCCTTACAAAGCCAGAATCATGACAGCAGAAAGTCTGCAGGAAGGAAGAGAAAGATGAAGGATGTTTTAGATTGAGTGTTTTCTTTGTGTGGGCCGTGCTGAGACGACTGACCCTGGTCCATATCTGAGCCATGGAGCACAGACGGCATTCCAGGACCTCACAATCCTGACACACACACACACACACACACACACACACACACACACACACACACACACACACACACACAGATCACAAGTCGAACGGAACTAAGAAGGACACTGAAACCAGGATAGTCACAGTCCAGCAACTGCAACAGAAAGGCCTTTTCAGTCCTTCCAAAACACACATGTATTAGACATAGTCTCATGTTCCTATGCCATTACAAACCTATATAATCCCCAACTCTAGTAGTTTAAATAGATGCATCCTTTCAAAAATGTATTTTTAAGTCAAGGTGAAATTAAAATAAGTACCCTATAATAAACTAAAAATATAGTGAGCATACTGAATGATGTAACTTGCTCCACCTCAAACATGACTGTGTTTCTCCTTCTGACGCAATTAAAGACATGTTGGCAGGGATGAATATTATCCAATAACATCATAGCCAACTTTCCATCAGATCCTGATGAATGAAATCATGAAATAAAATTACATTTAAATTTAAATTTACAGCTAAATATTCTGTTTCACTTAGTAATGTCGCTTTATTAAGATAAATGCATTATGAATACCATTTTATGTTGTCTGTTAAATTAAATCTCAATTAAAAAGCAGTTAGAATTGCACTTCTCACACTATATACTGCCATTCAAAAGTTTAATTCAAAAGTTTAAGGGCAGCAATATTTCTTTATGTTTTTGAAAGAAGTCTCTTCTGCTCACCAAGGCTGCATTTATTTGTTCAAAAATACTGTAAAAACATTGAAATACTATACAAATTTTAAATAATTGTTTTCTATGTGAATATATTGTAAATTGTAATTTATTCCTGTGATGGTAAAGCTGAATGTTCAGCATCATTCCTTCAGTGTCACATGATCCTTCAGAAATCAGTATAATATGATTATTATGTGCTCAAAAAACATGTTTAAAAAAGTTATTTTTGTGCAAACCATGATACATTTTAATCAGGATCCATTGATATATAGAAAGTTCAAAAGGACTAGATTTATTAGTAATCGACTTTTTTTAAAAACATTATAAATGTCTTTACTGTCACTTTTGATAAATTTTATGCATCCATGCTGAATAAAAGCATTCATTTCTTTTTAAAAGTGTGCGTGTGTGTGATACCTGAAGTCCTTTGTGATGTTGTCATATGTTTTCGGGTCTTTGAGCCGATCAACCAATGTGTCCGATGCTTTCTTCACCAGTAGGGGGCAGTCTGGGTTCTCCGCCGCCAGCGATCGCCACACCACCTCTAAATATTCTGCAAACACAGAAGAAAATGACACAACACCCATTACTCAACAAAATTCTAATGTTCGATTTGACTCATGTGAATGAAACGGCTTCACAAACAGTATCGTTATTTCTGTGTTACAAATATTCATATTATCACGGAAGTACTGAGATAAAAGTTTGTAGTTGGGATATAAACACTGATGCATATAGTAGTGATCAAACAGAGTTAATCAGCTATTGAAAGTAACTTGGCGCTTCAAATAATGAGTATATCGATTACATCGTTACACCAGTAGGTGGCGACAAGTGACTGTTAAAAACTGTATTTGTCATTGAATTATTCATTCAAGAGATCCGTTCAAAAACGCAGAAACAAGTGAAGTCTTTATGAGTGAGTCATTGAATCATTCACTCAACCCGATTTTTTAAACATTTTAAATGGACTGCAACAATGAACATTTTGTGAGAACCTCTAATAAATTACATGATATTTTGTTTAGATGTCTGTTCAGAATCGTGAGAGAATCTTGATCATATCATATATATTGAAGCTGCTGCTTTTATACAGCCATTTGGTTTGCACCATTATTATTATTTTTAGACTAAAAGCCCGTTCACTCCAAGAACGATCACAATAACGATAAGAATATTAGAGTCACACCAGCGGACGATATCGGTCTGTTTATTAGTTTTATCGCTTTAAATGCTCAAGCTCTTTAAAGCAGGATGGATTCTGATTGGCTGTCAATGTTTTTATCGTTCATCAGCTGGACACTTTTTAAAAAAAGTGATTCCAACAATTTTTAACAGTTTCTCTGTGCCGTAAAAACTGATAAAAACATTGACAGCCAATCAGAATCCATCCTGCTTTAAAGAGCTTGAGCATTTAAAGCGGCAGACGATAAAACTGCAGAATAAACAGAACGATATCGTCCGCTAGTTTGACGTTAATATAGTTATCGTTATAGTGATTGTTCTTGCTGTGAACGGGCCTTTAGTCTGAAAGTAATAGTAATGTTGCAAACCAAACGGCTCAAATATGATGTTATTGCATGTTTGAAAGATATTTAGAATTTACTTTGAGATATGCATGAGATCTCAATCCCTTCTCTCCTATTTCAGAGTGACAAATGAGAGCAGTCCTGATGAAACCGCCGTCAACATCATCATGCATGTGCAAACTGAGAAGATCCTGCATTGTTTGAGGCAACAGACTGGACAACAAAAAACCACACGCTCTCCAACGAGAGATGAGATGATGAGACGAGAGGACACAATATGAGAGGCTATTGTTCTGGCGCTGGAGTGATCTAAGAGCGGCTTACAATGAAGAGCTCTGTGAAAGTGGTCAGAGCGACATCACTATCCTGAGGAGCGATGCCACACTCGAGCCGAAGCTCCACCGCAGGACAGACCACAATCATGGAGTGCGACAGACATGGAGTCATCCGCCGTCATCAAACCACACAGACGGAGAGGTTTGGGATTCTCCTCACAGGCAAAACACATGCGTCTGGTCTCTCCGCACTGGACACACATAATTAACCCTCGATTTATATTTAATGTTAATGTCTGTACGGAGGCGTCGTTTTAAATATGACCCAACAGACATAATAAACACCCTCTCAGACCGACTGGTGATTAATGTGTGTGTGTGTGTGTGTGTGTGTGTGTGTGTGTGTGTGTGTGTGTGTGTGTGTGTGTGTGTGTGTGTGTGTGTGTGTGTGTGTGTGTGTGTGTGTGTGTGTGTGTGTGTGTGTGTGTGTGTGTGTGTGTAGCTGTAGGTCAGGGAAAGGTCTCTGTTCAAAGTTTTTCCGATGTCGTGGTGACACACAGCTGTTCGCAGGGATGGAGGGGAAAAAGCTAATAAGACGAGAAAAGCAGACTGAAAACAAGACAAAAAATGGACAAAATCTAAACTAAATTTAAAATGTTGATCTTTTTGGAAAGAAATTAATAGTTTTATTCAGCAAGGATGCATTAAATTGATCAAGAGTGACAGTTGAGACATTTATTATGTTACAAAAGATTATATTTCAAATAAATGTTGTTCTTTTGAACATTCTATTTAGAATCCTGAAAAACTTGATCATGGTTTCCACAGAAATATGAAGCAGCACAACTGTTTTCAACATTAATAATAATATTTAGAAATGTTTCTTGAGCAGTAAATCATCATATTATACTGATTTCTGAAGGATCATGTGACACTGAAGACTGGAGTAATGATGCTGAAAATTCAGCTTTGATCACAGGAATAAATTACATTTAACAGCATATTAAAATAGTAAACAGTTCTTTTAAATTGTAATAATTGTTCACAATTTTACTGAGAAAATTACTAAATTGATTAATTTTAGTTGCAGATCTTGATGTATTTCTGAGTAAAACCAGGACATTGAACAGGAAACATTGTAGAGTGGGAATTAAGACATTGTTTTTCTCAATTTTGTCCATCAAGAATTGACAGAATGGTGAAAAGCATCTCTATATGACAGATGGTTGGAAAGCCAAAAGGAAAATAGTTATGAAACAAACTTCTTTCTTTAGTGCACTAATAAAACATGCACAATAAGACCAGGAGCATGTGATGATGATGATGTCATGCTGAATGACTGTCATCGACTGCTTTCTCCTCACAGTGCTCACCTGGGAAGTTGACGGTGGCGTGTACGGGTGCGCTGGTCGCCACAGAAGCGTGGACCAGGTGCGGGTACTTCAGACGGAACCAGGCAGCAAGGGATCCTGGGTAGGAGCCCCCAAATGCAACCCACTTGCTCTTGGTCAGGCCTTGCGTTGCTGCAGTGACCGAGCGGAAGTGAGCGAGATCGGCCAGAGCCTGACGACTACTGAGGAAACGCAGATTCACTGCGCTCAGATCCCTGACAACACACCACACATCTATCAGTTACTGAGGGGATATTTACATCTGGATGGATGGATGGATGGATCAAATAAGATAGATGGACAAATAGACAGATAGACAGATAGATAGATAGATAGATAGATAGATAGATAGATAGATAGATAGATAGATAGATAGATAGATAGATAGATAGATAGATAGACAGATAGATAGATCTCCTCTATGTGAAAGAACAGCAGTGTGTCATTGACTTGTAGTGCCATCTAGTGTTGATACCCAGTGTTGTTCTTCCACTCACTCGGTCGGTTGACTCTTCCCGTAGAAGCGGTGCTCCAGTAATAAACACAAGGCTCCCAGCTTCTGTGCGTAAAGCAGCCAGGATCCGTACTGCATCCATGCGGGATTAGCCGGACCTTCCCCCCCGATCATCAGGAACACCGGACCACCGGCTCTATAGAAACTCTCATTCACAAAGTATCTCTGCAGGAGCGAAAGGTTTGGTTTAGTTTAAGGTTAATTAGAACCTTTAGTGTCATATGGACTGTCAAAATCAGTGCTTTTGCGCACACACACACACACACACACACACACACACACACACACACACACACACAATAACCGACCCCTAAACCTACCCATCACACAAAACTTGCGTTTTTACATTTTCAAACAAACAACATTTGGTCCACAATGTAATATAAACCTACACACACACACACACACACACACACACACACACACACACACACACACACACACGTCACAAGTTTGGAATCATTATGATTTTTTATTGTCTCTGACAGAAGTCTCTTCTGCTTATTTAAAATAACTGTTTTCTATTTGAATATATTCTGAAACATAATTTATTCCTGTGATCCAGGCTGAATTTTCAGCATCATTACTCCAGTCTTCAGTGTCACATGATCCTTCAGAAATCAGTATAATAATGATTTACTGCTCAAGAAACATTTCTGATTATTATCAATGTTAAAAATAGTTCATATTTTTGTGGAAATCTTGATACGCTACCATTAGAAAATGTTGGGGTAAGTAAGATTTTAAAATAAATAAAAAATAATCATACTTTCATTCAGGAAGGATGCATTACATTTATCAAAAGTAACAGTAAAGATATTTATAACATTACAAAAGATTTCAAAAAAATACTGTTCTTTTGAATTTTCTACACATCAGAGAATCCTGAAAGAAAATGCACAAGCGATTTCCACAAAAATAGGAAGCAGCACAACTGTTTTCAACATAATCAGACATGTTTATTGAGCACAAAATCAGCATATTTGAATGATTTCTGAAGGATAATACCATGGTGTTCTCTGAAGTCATGGAGCATGTATCACTCGCATGAGTGTGTCTCTCAGTGTGATGCACTGAAGTACCGTTACCTGTTTCCAGACTCGAGTCTCTGCGCCGTTGAAGTGATCCAGTCTCTGAGTGAACCACTGCTCGTGCACATCAGACTTCACGTGCCGCTGAGCTGAATTTCTGCGCGAGCTTCTGTGGTGAGCAGCGCACGGGGCGAGGAAAACACACGCTAAAACTATCACTACAGCAGCTGGATATTTCACTAAACTATTACAGCCTAAAGCCATTTTGAAGTGGAACTGATTCTCTGATCATGTGTTTATAATCATGTGATATGTCATCTCTTCCCCACTACGGTAAGGCTGAGCTCATGAATATTAAGTAGTTCCGCGTTATCCTTCCAATGGCGAGGTCGTTGCTCATGAATATTCATTTTTAAAGGCTGACGTTATGTTCTTGCCTTCCAATGGCGAAGCTCGTAAAATGAATATGTAGACTCAAGCCTTCGTCGTAGTAACTCAATAGTTTATATCCATATATTTCAAAATAAAAGAGACTCGATTGGCTTTACCAAAAAAAAAAAAAAAGAAAAAAAAAAGAAGTTATTTTCGCGTTAAAGATGTATGATCATGCAAAGAAGATGTAGCCTATGCGTTGTCCCTCTGAAGAGAAATTACGCGAAATGCGGCGGAATGAGCAACAGTTGCTGACTGACTACCGTAAATACCGTAATATGGCGTTTCTACAAGTTAGATTACTTAAAGGGATAGTTCACTCAAAAATGAACATTCTGTCATCATTTACCGACCCTCACGTTGTTTCAAACCAGTATGAATTTCATTCTTCTTCCGAACACAAAATATGTTTTGAAGAATGTTTTTTTTTCTTTGTTTTTTTTTCTGTGAAGCTCATGCTTGAGATGAAAATATCATGGTAGTTATCTCTTGTAAACAAAATATTCTATTCTGCATAATTTCTAATTAAAATGTAATTTTGTACAATTATGTAGGAATATGTGTTAAAATATTAGGTTTGGTATATCATGATTTTTTTTAATGCATTAGAAGGACACAAGTGTGTGTGTGTGTGTGTGTGTGTGTGTGTGTGTGTGTGTGTGTGTGTGTGTGTGTGTGTGTGTGTGTGTGTGTGTGTGTGTGTGTGTGTGTGTGTGTGTGTGTGTGTGAGAGAGAGAGAGAGAGAGAGAGAGAGAGAGAGAGAGAGAGAGAGAGAGAGAGAGATGTTAAATAACCTATTATAACATAAAATTAACCATTTCCCCTTTTTATTTATTTATTTATTTGAGAATTGTTGTCTGTTTAATCTTGATGTTTGTCAATCACATTATTTTTAAATTAAATACCTAATATCAAATAAACATAAAATAAGAAGCACCTCATCTAATGGCTAAGCACCTGCTTCACTGAATATTTGAAGAAAAACATAGTTTTTAAAAGGTTTCAGGCTCTATTTTGTGCAATATTTATGGAAAGGACCACGCATGAACTTAATGGTTATTTATTGTGTGTTATGTTGCATCAGTGTTGATGGGTTGAAAACTCTTAATCTATTCCATCTATTGAACACAGGATTTGACTAGTCAGACTTCAACATGTCTGTGCAAGATGTGTATCTCCGTGCATGATCGTCACCTGAACCCCTTCCAGCATTGTGGTTGTGGGTTTTGCATCTGCAAGCAACACTTACGTTTTCACCAGAAAAAGAACAAATTTAGTTCCTTCTGTACTTAATTTATATGCTTAATTTAAATTGTAAAGGCCCTAAAGTAATTAGGTCTCCTCAGGTCATGTCATTCGTCTCCCAAGTGTGTTTTGCTGTCATATTGTTTAGAGGTCAGAGACAAATCTCAGTCAAAGATAAAATGCCAAGACTATTGCCTTTAAAATAGGTCAACAGTGTTGCTTCCTAAGTAATGTGTCATGAAATGCATATAAATACCAAAGCTCTGTAGTTTTAAAACATATAATGCAATGCAAAACATTGATGATTGAGAGATTAACAAAAAAAAAAAACCTTCCTCAAAAGCCTGATAATCATATTTGAGACTCATGATATAAAATGATGTCTGGAATCTGGATAATCAAGTAGTTGCTTCAGTCCAGTAAGTGTTCATCTTGAAATATTACTAACAATATCAAAGTTTCTCTTATGTTTACTTCATAAATATCAGTAACGTGTATAATTCTGTATCAAATATGATATAGGCTTTATAGGGTTAAAAAGATCTTCACTGCATACATTTGTTCATAAACCTGCATTTGCATATTAAACACATAATATCCTCTGATCGACCAGTCACGGATGTTCATTGCACTCATTGGTTTATATGCAAATCAGCTGATGACTACACTGGTTCTGCTTACATTTGACATGATGATATTATCAGTCCAGGAGAAGCAGGAATGATCACTCATATTCCTGTTTACCTCTCTGATTTCTGAACTGTTTGCCACTATAGTTTTCATAGATCTAAAAGATGTTTACAGTTATTTTCATCCGTAATGTATCAGTTAACTGTGGTTCCTCTTGGTTATGTTCATGCATTTCAATTACAGATTTCACATTCACTTCGGTGGAGGAATGATATTTCCAGATCTCTCTCTTAATCTTCAAGAAGCATCAACTCTTCCACAAGCACACTCATCACACTATCATGATCATAATAATACTTTCTGGGCTGATTGCTCAGATATTTTACAGTACGACAATACATCACATAAGACTTACAAAACAAAGGGGGAAAACGCATTTAAAAAACCCAGAAATACACGTCTTAACAAAAAACTTCCTCCTTTGCACAGTCTAATGAAATCTGCACTAAACCCTGCTCTACTGTTTCACCATCACATCTCTGCACTTCTCTAAGTCATTTTGAAACTATAAGGAAACGCTTCTCATGTTACTGTTGCTTCAGGGTGAATACCTTCTTGTTCCTCATTTGCAAGTCCTTTTGGATAAAAACGTCTACTAAATGAATAAAGGTACAGTATGATAGATGGCTGTTTTAATTAAACCACACCATAGTCTGTTTTTAATACTTACTACTAAATTAAATTCACCTGTCAAAAAAAAGCTAATTATTTACCATTTTTGGTCACATGCATCATAATCAAGTTAAAGAAGAAATGTTGTGAAATTCTGCATTCATTTGCTTCATGCCAGTTATTATGACAGTAAAGACGTTTATAATGTTACAAAAGATTTATATTTCACATAAATGCTGTTCTTTTGAACTGTCTATTCAGAATTCAGAAGAAAAAAAAAATGTATCACGGTTTCCATATAAAAAAATTACAACTGTTTTCAACATTGCTGAAAGTCATAAATGTTTATTGATCAGTAAATCATCATATTATACTGATTTCTGAAGAATCATGACACTGAAGTCTGGAGTAATGATTCAGCTTTGATCACAGGAATAAACTACACTTTAACATGTAGGCCTATTCAAATAGAAAATACCTATTTTAAATTGTAATAATATTTCACTGTTACTGTATTTCTGATCAAATGAATGCAGCCTTGGTGAGCAGTAGAGAAAAAAAAAACATTTTGAAAATCTTACTGCCACAAAACAACTGCATGTTTTTGAATTTGGGGTGAAATATGATCTTGACGTGTCTTCTTGTTTGTCGACAGGCTTTGTGAGATTCATCCTTCTTCTCTATCTGGTCTACTGGCTCATCAAGTTCTTTCCATCAGTCTATAGGCTATACAATACAGATCTGACCTTTTACATTTCAGTCCTTTATACAGCAGTGTTTGTTGAAGGAAGGGCTGTATGGATGAAGGGTCCAAAGAGAACTTTTTGCCACACCTGCATGCCAACGGTGGCTGAAATGAGAATATATACTGTCCATAAATTCAAACCAGCCAAGTATAAATATATTCTTTTAT
Organism: Leuciscus leuciscus; assembly: GCF_965113295.1. Classification (NCBI taxonomy): domain Eukaryota; kingdom Metazoa; phylum Chordata; class Actinopteri; order Cypriniformes; family Leuciscidae; genus Leuciscus; species Leuciscus leuciscus. The sequence goes on along the minus strand of NC_138733.1, from coordinate 10,054,564 downwards.
AGCTCATTTAGTTGTTTCCCCATAACTAAAATGTGTGTACGTGCTTTCCCAGCCAACACAATTTTTATAACTTTATAAGGTTTTATAACATTCTCATTAAGTTAAAACTTTATTTCTGAATGGAATGTTCCCTGAGCGTTCCAAAGTCAGTACTTTAAATGTTTTAAAACGGGTTTTGGTTATTCGAACGTTAAGGGAACATTCAATTTTATCATTGTTCAAGCATTATGGGACCGTTTTGAATGTTTTTGAACATTTAAAAAATATTAGACGAACATCCAACTGAAACGTTTCAGAAAAATAACGTTCCATGAAAGAATGTTTTAGTGCTAGAGTTTTGAGTAGATTATTAAAGGCAAGATCCCTTCGAACGAACGTTCTATTAACGTTAATGTTTATTCATAACTCTTAAAGAACTTTGACAGAACATTATAGCCAAAGTTCTGAGAAGGTTCCATGTTAGCTGGGTTTGTGCTTCATACGCTTGTTGCTAGATAAACGTATGGTCCATGTTCCTCTGTGGGACAGGTTGTCGTTGATCATGACAGATGTTTGCTCTCTGACAGTTCGTGTGTGTGTTTGTTATGAGTGCGCGTGCGGCGTTCAGGTGAGGGAGGAGCTGGTTAAAGGTGAAGTGAGGAAGACCTGCTTTATAAGCGCACTTTACCACACACACCGACGACTCGCTGACATTGTTGACATTAGGGATAACTCGAATTGCGTGTTTCTGCACTCAGACACACACTCGCTTTCTCACACATTAGCATTAGATTGAGGAGGTTTAAAAGTCGCGCGCGATGAGCCGAACCCCGAGGCAGGAGTTTTTGACGCAGTCCAGTATGTCCATTACAAAGAAACAGTCGAGCACAGACTCGTCCGACTCGAACCCCTGGGAGAGTTTGGGCAGCCCGACTCTTCTGTGGTCTCCCAGCTCCGGGATTCCTCTGCAGGACGGCCTGTACATGGACGCGAGGTTCCCGGTGCAGAACATGCCGATTCAGACCGACGTGGTTTGGAAACGACCAAAGGTGAGGCGAGGTTCCAGCACACACCTCCTCCTGAGAGCCATGAGTGTTTACATATAATCTACATAGTCAAAACATGCTTACAAGCATCCTGAACTCTTCTCTCTGGTAGCCTATCTGCTGTGTGGGGGTGTAAGCGATGTTATTTTATAGACTATTGACGCACTGCTTTGTTGTAAAGTTATCAATCTCAGTAGAAAATATTATTTATAGAATATTAAAGGGTTCTGTCAGGCGCTTTACATAATAGAACCTTTTAGGGATTCCTGTCATGACATTATTTTATGGGTTCACTTTTAATGAAGTAATTTTTTCATACACTCTCAGAAAATAGGTACAAAAGCTATCACTGGGGCACTACCTTTTTTAAAAGGTATAGGCTACATTTTTGTTCCTACTAATATGTACCCTTTAGGCAAAAAATGATCGCTTTTGTACCTTTTTTTTCTGAGAGTGTATACCACAAGAAAAGATTGAAATAACCTGTTAAACATGGTGCAATTATTTAAGACATTTCTCCTTATAAAGAACCTTTTTGGCATAAAGGGTTCTTTTAAATTGAGTTAAAACCCTTGGGATCTAGAACCCCATTGAAACTTTTTTTCAGTGTGCACTAGAAATAAAAAAGTATTTAGACACTACAGGCAAAAACAGTGTTTTTTCAAACATCTGTCAATTTTGAGATTTTGGGCTTTTTGGCTTTTCATAAAGTGTTTTTTCAGACTAGTGGACAGAAAACGTCCAAAATACACTTTTAACTGTATCTTTTAGAGCACTTTATCTATCTGCATCTGTAGATTTCAATATCTTTAAAGGCCGTTTTTTCTAAATGAGTTTTTCTTCGTACATTGAGCCAGAAATCTTCACTTCAGAAACACTTACATACACCAAACTTTACAGTCTTATTCTTAGCTATATTATGAAGGTTTTTACAAAGGGGTTTATTCATATATAATTTTCCTGATTTTATACAACATTTTATTCCTAAAAAAAGGCACAAATTAAATTTTGTTTTGGCTGTTGGAGTGATAGAGATATCCAATATCCCTTCTGTAAAAAAAACATTTGGCTCTAATATATCAAATAAATGAAACAATCATTTTAAACCTGACTTCATCCAATGTTCAGATTTTTGTTCTAGAAATGTATGCAAATTAGTGCATATTTAATTAGACACCGCCTCATTTGCATATTTAAACATACAATTTCAGAAAACTTTTTATTTTTTTTACCCTATTCACCTAAGTAGTCATTAGCAGACACTTTACAATCAGTCCCTCTGGAGCAAAGTCTCCTGATCAAAGGAGTGATGCTAATAGTTTTTAAAGGGGTTTAAAATCTTTACCATCTTTAACTACGTCAAACTGCTGCATATCAATTCAAGATGTGAAGACTGAAGGTGTGTTTCACTGAAATGTCAGGGACTGAAAGTGTGTTTGAGTGAAGATCTGTCCAGGCTTGTGTCTGGTGAGCAGCTGCCACACACACACACACACACACACACACACACACACACACACACACACACACACACAATCTGTCCAAAGGAATAAACAGTTTAGAAATTGAATGTTTGAAATGATGTTCCTCAACTGTAATATTTCTGTTGCTGCTCTTCAGTTTATCTTCGCTTCAGCAAAGAACTTTCTTCTCATGAAGATCCTTTCTCTTGTGTGGGTTCTTCAGATCAGTGTATCGGTGTCTGGGTCCTTTACACTTCATAATAAAGTCCCATTAGTGCATATACTAACATTAAGTAACGATGCGCATTTGTTGTCGTTCGTTAATAAAAAATACAGTTCATTGTTAGTTCATGTTCGCTCAGGTTCATTAAATAATACCAACAGATACAACTTTTGATTTTAATAATGTATTTGTATGTTGAAATTAAAATAACATTAATAATAAATTATTTAGAAGTATTTCCATTGTTAGTTCATATTCACTAATGCAAACAGATGGAAACTTACTGTAAAGTGTTACAATAAGAAATTCTAAAAAGATTTTAAAATGACATCAACTTGTAACACCCCCCCCCCCCCCCCCACACACACACACAAAGCACCATAAAATATCATAAAAGTGATCAGTTTGACTCATGCATTATACTCTCAGTATTCTGAAGTCATATTATACAAAGCTTTATGTGAGAAACAAACTCATATTTAAGTTGATTTTAACTTTAGTGCTCATTAGTTCTCATGTTTTGTAATTGTTCACAGATGCACAGTTTAAATATACATATATATTGTTTGGAGTGACATGAGTACAATTACATAATTCTGGCATTTTACTCATGTCATTCCAGAAAATTTATATAAACTGTGTGCAGTCATTCTTTTTCCTTAATGTGACCCTGGAGCACAAAACCAGTCTTATGGGTGATTTTTTTTTAAATTGAGATTTATAAATATATAAATAAATAAGCTTTCCATTGATGTACGGTTTGTTATGATAGGACAATATTTGGTACAACTATTTGAACATCTGGAATCTGAGGGTGCAAAATAATTGAAACATTGAGAAAATCTCCTTTAAAGTCCATTTATGTTCTCGATTGTGCTGCATTCACTCACAAAAATAAATGTTTTATATATTTACAGTAGGAAATTTACAAAATATCTTCATGGAACATGATCTTTACTTAATATCCTCATGATTTTTGTCATAAAAGAATTTTTTTATATTTTTGACCAATAAAATGTATTATTGGCTATTGCCACAAATATACCCGTGCGACTCGTGACTGGTTTTGTGATGCAGGGTCACAAATATCCTTTGATCCTAAAATGATCCTCTGTGTTTTCTCCTCTCTTTTCCAGGAGATCTGTCCGTTTCCCCGGTTTATTGTGGATGGAGCCACACGCATGGACGTCTGCCAGGGAGTTCTGAGTGAGATCTTAATCCTCAACCATTTAAACGATAAGAATTGGCGTTGAGAATAATACAAGTGCTGCAGGTTTTTGCAGGTTCTCGTGTAACACACTGTTGGTGCTTCATAAAAGCAACATGTTGTGGCATCAAAAAGCTTTAGTGTTTAGCAAAGTGTTGTTAAAGTCCCCCTGTTTGTTAAAGTCCCCCTGTAGTCAATCATTTTATCCCTTAAAACTCACTTTTTATCACCAAAATGACATATTTAAATGTTTTTTCCTTGGTAAAATAATTTCTTCATGCCTTAAAATATCTTGAATGTAACTCTACACCCTTGCCTCATTTAGTATACGCGGTTCTATGAATATGCAAATGAGCCCCGCCTCCACTCACTCACTCCAGATCCACTGGCTGATGATCACACGTTGATCTGATTGGTTACAAGGTAGTTTGTGACGTCAGAAACACCAGCGACTTCAAACCGTGTTTTTGAGACTTCATTCTGTGAGTTTCTTTGTTCTGTGGACAAAGGATGTCACAAAAGATGATATTTTAAAGAATGGTGTTAACACATTTGACGGACCCCTTTGACTTCCATAAGTCATTTACACTTCCAATGTATTTATAATATGTAATATGGACTCCATCAACTCAACTGTCTGGTTACCAACATTCTTTAAAATATCATCTTTTGTGTTCAACAGAACAAAGAAACTCACAAAATTGTTTCACAAAACTCACAAAAAACCCCACAAAACTCACAAAGATTGACAAAATTTCCTTTTTGAGTGAAATATCCCTTTAAGGTCAAAAGTCTTGCATCTAATCAAACTCTTCAGTTGGTGCAAATCGTTCTGTCACTTGATTGAAGCTCGTCAAATTTGACAAATGCCAACATGAGCATGTTGCATGACACCCTCATCCTCAAAAACATGAATAAAATAGCACAAGATAAAAGAAAATACCACTCTGACATATGAAATAATTGTAGAAAAAGAAAAAGTTTTGAAATGAAACAGTTTATTGAAACTTTTGATAGAATAAAATATATATAAAAAATGCATGTGTTATTGGTGAGTGTATCATATTTGATCCATCAGGCTTTTATGGCACATATGATATAGTGAGAATATGGAGATCAAACTGAGGCAGGAAAAAAGTGCTCAGTGGCCCAAACTGAGCAAACTGAGCAAAATATGCAGTTTGGTGCAGATGCTGATATTTATATGGACAAAAAGTAAGACGAAATTCTGATGCTTGTAATGTAAATCAATCAGATCTTCATAACAGTATAACTACTACTGACATAAAATACATATATATTTCAGTCGTCACTCTATATCTGCCAGCATTATGTCTTAGTAATATTATATTTAAATGCTTATTAGTTTTCAAAAAGTTGCTTCAGTCCAGTAAGTGTCCATCTTGAAATATTACTAGCAATATAAAAGTTCATACGTTTACTTTATAAAAATCAGCAAAGATTTCACTGCAAAAACAACCTGAACCATAAGCTGAAGGTGCACATTTTTACAATTATACTAAAAGGGCTTTTACTTCTAAAAATCAGATTGTGTACAAAGTTTTGATCATTTTGATTTGATATGGTTAAAACCTGAATGTGGGATTTATTGGCAGCTTAGAGTTTTATTGTATTCATTAGTCATTATTTTTGTTAATAATCAATTTAAATGTTTGATTTTTACGATAAATTCTGTTCACTTTAGCATGATTAACAATTTCGGTTCTGTGTTGTCACCACACATCCACATGTCCTAAAGCTAAACCAGTTGGGAACCAGTGTAAACATCTTTTACCACATACCATTAAAATAATCATTTAGAAGCAAATTAGAGCTAAAACATGTTTTAACGTGGTTTAAGATGCTTGAACTCTCTCTCTCTCTCTCTCTCTCTCAGGTGATTGCTGGTTCTTGTCTGCCGTGGCGTCTCTCTCTCTCTACCCTTCCCTTCTGGATCGTGTCGTTCCCTCAGGCCAAGGTTTTCAGAAGGGCTACAACGGCTGCTTCTATTTTCAGGTTAGTGGCGTGTGTTTCTGCACTGGATAAAGCGGTGATGACGTCTCTAATGGTGTCTCTCCGTCTGTCTGTAGTTCTGGCAGTACGGGGAGTGGAGTCAGGTGCGAGTCGACGACCGCTTGCCCACTCGTGACGGTCAGCTGATCTATCTACATTCATCAAGCAGAGATGAGTTCTGGAGCGCTCTGCTGGAGAAGGCTTATGCCAAGTCAGTAACACATAAAAGTGCTTTAAAGTCCCTCTGTAGTCAATCCTTTTAACCCTTAAAACTAATCTTTGATCACCAAAATGACATATTTAAAGGTCCCATATTGTACACCTTTCTGAAGTTTTATTTTAGGTTTTGATGTCCTTAAGAATATATATTTGCGGTATAAGTACCAAAAACCATCTCAATGTATTTTTACAGCTCCTTTCTCAGGAGCTCTGCCAAGAACAGGTCGATTTTGGCCTGTCTACTTAATATTCATGAGCCTCTCTTCTGATTGGCCTGTTGTTTTCTGAGTGACCCACCATTGGTGGGGGTGGTGACTGAAGGCGGTGACTGAGTAGTTCTGACATCCCATTTTTTCCTTAAAAAATTTTTTTCTTCATGCCTTGAAATATCTTGAATGTAACTCTACACCCTTGCCTCATTTATTATACGCGGTTCTATGAATATGCAAATGAGCCCCGCCTCCACTCACTCACTCCAGCTCAGAGATCCACTCGTTGACGATCACACGTTGGTCTGATTGGTTACAAGGTAGTTTGTGACGTCAGAAACACCAGCGATTTTAAACCGTGTTTTTGAGACTGGGAGCAGGGAAATAGTTAATTGTCTTATAAATGGCGGGAAAGAATTAATAGTCTCTTTCTGACCAGATTAACCAAGCCCTATAAAACAAAACAAGCCCTATAGTTTAATGAATTAACACATATTATAGAGGCACTTCATATTTAATGGTATTGGATGATTTGTTAATTGCATTTAACAGATTAAACTTTCAATAAAATATTTGAAATTGATTTGAAAAAGATGTTATGCATGTTTGGGATGAGTTTTCACTGCATTTACATCGTTCTGACCAGCAGGGGTCACCAGCGTGTGCCGCTTCGAGCGCCTCAAAACTGTGAATCGTTTCGCAACACGAATGGTTAAAATAATTCAATGTTTCGAAAAGCTTAATTTCTCCCATCACTAAAATACAGTAAAAATAGTGATGGAACAAAATTTCATCAACCTGAAAAAAAAATATATATATATATATTTCGGCTGAAATGGTTGACTCTTAAATCCCAAGATCAATATTTTAGTCTATGTTGTTTTCAGTTGATGCGAACAAAACTTCACCAAACATTATTTGCATCTCACCTCCCATGTAATTATCGCAATAAGCTTTCTGCTTTGTTACTTTTCTTCTTTTTTTTTAAACACTCAGCATGTCAATTTTGCCTCAAAATAAATAGATAATAAAATACAGTTTTGACTCTCTTTAATGTGTTGAACTTGTGACAGATCGCTGTAGTGCTTCAGTTCCAGAGGCATGTGAACCGATCATCTCTTCCTCTTTACTACTGGTTATAGCACCAAATATATAGGGTATATTTAGGCAATGGCTAGAAAGACTTTTGAGAATGCATTGCTTGTTTTACATTTTCAGGATTATTTGATGAATAGAACAGCATTTATTAAAAAAATTAATCTTTTGTATTCTGCATGCACATAAACTGCTTTTGTCTGTTGCTCACAGTGTCTTTCCATCTGTTTGTCAGGATGAAGGGCGGCTATAACGCTCTGAATATGGGCTTCCCTCACGAGGCGATGGTGGACATGACAGGCGGGATCACGGAGGTTTTCACGGTGGCGTCTCTCCCTCGGGCGCTGGGTTCGTTCCTGCGTTCGCTGCTGCAGAAAGGAGCTCTGATCAACTGTGCTAACTCACAGGTTTACACTCGTCACTTGTCTTATTTACAGAGATATTTCAGAAGAACCGCATTTATTTGGAATAGAAATCTTCTGTAACAATATAAATGTCTTTAATGTCACTTTTGATTCATTTAATGCATCCTTGCTAAAAAAAAGTACTAATTTCTTTCTTTTTTAAAATCTTATCTCAAACTTGGTTATGTACAAAAAAAAAAAGTATTATAAAAGACCAGAACAGATCCTTTGTCATCTCTGCTGGAATTTATGTATTAAATTACTGTTTCATACACCTGAAGTAAGCTCGGGTTTCCTGCTTAAGGGCTTATCATTTACAGCTCACTAATCAAAACTTGCAGGTTCGAACCTGCAACCTTTCAAACAGCAGCCCAGATTTTTAACCACCAGGACACAACATTGCATAATGTTATAATTTCACAACAACAATGTTCACAGTAGACAGCAGAGCGAGCAAATGTCTGTGTGCCGTGTGTGTGCGTGTCGTCTTCTTTCTTTGTTGTGTTCTTGGTAAAAGGATCATTCTTGAGTTTCAGGAAAGTGTTTTTCTCTGACAGCTGTTGTTTTGTGAAGGTAATCTATTGTCATGTCTCTTTGTCTTTGTGCAGGGTCCCCTTGAGAAGAGCAATGAGTTTGGGATTTTGTTCAGACATGCCTATTCTGTGACAGGCCTGGAGACGGTGAGGGGGAAATGCTTACCTAATTGTATCTCTCTCTCTCTCTCTCTCTCTCTCTCTCTCTCTTTGACTTATGTTTCATCAGTGTTTTTAACGCTCAGAGTTCCACCAGAGGGCGCCATCAGCTTAAAGTACTAGAGTATGTCTGGAATTGCACACACTAGGGGTGTAAATCGGACAGTTCATCACGATACGATGTGATAATGATTCTCTCAGTCAGCGATATGATATTTGGCGATACCTCAAAAAAATCATGCAATACTATTCGATTCGATTCAGGGCTATATCGATTGATTTATCTATATTTAGATATTATGTGCCAAGTTTACACAACCAGTTACATTTTTATTAACTCACAAATGCAACCAAAATGTTTAACATTAACTTTGTATTATTGCACACCCTCTCCCAATTAGGACATTTACAACAGAAGAGTCCATTTGCAAAAACAGATAACTCTGTTCTTGTTCATTTTCATAAATCATGTTTTTATTAAATTGTGCATTCCAAGTAATATCAATCACACTCACACACGCGCACACATATACACACACACTTACACGCTCACTCACACACACACACACACACACACACACACACGCAAACACACACACATTTAAGGTTTGGCTATACTGTTGAGGGCCACTTATGTTGTGAAATATTATGACATCTGACTAGTGAGGACATTTAACTGGTCCTCACTAGTTTCAAGGGCTTATAAATCGAAGAAAACTATTTATTTTTATTTATTTTTTTAATCTAGTGTTTTGCACATTTTACTGTGATGGGTATCGGTTGGGTTTGGCCATAGAAAATATCATTAACCTGATATAAAATCAATGGAAGTCTATGCAGTGTCCTCGCTAATATAGTGAAACTGCAAGAAATAATAACTTAAACAAATACAGGTAACTTTATACACTGCTAACAAAAATATATTCTAAGAATGTTTTGAACATTTTCATACATTTTTGAAAACTATTTCTGAACTTTCAAAATGTTATGTTTAAAAAAAAGTTGTGAACATTAAAAGTAGGGTAGGTAATTTCGAACAGGCTAGCAATAGCGAGCTAGCTTTGAAAGCATAAGATCCCACCCTCCCTTCAGAGCGTCTCCAAAGCCACGCCTCCTCCAAAACACATGACACAAAAAGCCGGGAATCATTATCAAATCATCACGAGAGACGGTGTTAAACTACCTCACGTCTTAAAGCACATAACAATACAATAATAATGAACATAACTTAAAGAGCTCTAACCTGTACCACCTGACTGCTGCAGATTCCATTGAAATGCATAAATTTGAGTTATGAACTGCTCTGAGTATAACGTCACGGGTTTACATCTCTTCCAAACTGCGTAAACTAAGCTTGTTGTTATGGTTCAGGAGGAACTGTGAAAGGCGGCTGATGTTTCGTTTGCGGTGCTCTGTGACTAACGTCTGTCTAACTCATAGCATGAAACGCGCTGATGACGTGTGATTTCTGCGCGAGCAGGTGCGCAGAGGTATGAAAATACATATGTTGACAGGCAGGACATCCTATCGTTGCCCTCGGACCGAATGCAATGATTGGACGAACATTTTATGGTCCTATGCCTTCCACAGATAAATTATATACATAAAATTACATTTAAAACACTTAACTTCCTGATTGCTATCAGGATGTGAAGAGACTTTTAACCAGCATAACAAAAAAAAATCTGGAATAAATCGCCTTCTCTTCCTTTTAGCGAACATTCCATTTTGCAAACATAATTGGAACGTTGCTTTTAAATGTTCTCTGAACATTGCGAAACAAGTAGTTACATTTAAAAATGAACGATGTATAAATAATGTTTTTGTGCTGACGTTTTGAGAACATTATTAAAGACCAGGTAACGTTAATCGAACGTTCTATTGGAATTATGTTTGTTCATAACTTTGAGAGAACCTTGACAGAACATACAGCTGGGTACCTTGGTTGTTTTTCTCTGTCTTTTTCTGTCTTTGATTTATGTTTCATCTTAATGCTCAGAGTTCCACTAGAGGGCGCCGTCATCTTAAAGAACCACAGAGCATGTCTGGAATGGTGCCTAGTATGCAGTATGCACAGTATTGTTGTGTCCCAGTTCACATACTCTTATCAGTCTGAAAACATTTCTAAAAATGTTTTGATAACATCCCTATTAAGTTATGAAAAAGGTTATTTCTGGATGTTTTTTAAGCATTTAAAATGTCCAGTTTTATTATTCATTTATTTTATTATTTATTATTTATTATTCACTATTAAGAACGTTTCTTCTTGGTTATCTGAACATTAGAGGAACATTCCCAATCTATAATATTGAAAACATTATGAGAACGTTCTATTGCTATTGCTTAAAGGGATAGTTCGGCCAAAAATGATATTAAACCCATGATTTACTCACCCTCAAGCCGTTCGAGATGCATATGTCAATCATTTTTCAGACGAACACATTTTCAGTTATTTTAGAAAATGTCTTAGATCTTTCAGTTGTTATAATGTCAAGTTATGGGGTCCACCTCCTTCAAGTCCCAAAAATGTGCATGCATCCTTCACAAAAGTAATCCATCCAGCTCCAGGGGGATAAACGGAGGCCTTCTGGGGGTAATCCGTGCGGTTTTGTCGTAAAAATATACATATTTAAAACTTTATAAATGAAAATAACTGGCTTCCGGCAACGGTCGACGCGCGTTAACGGGAGATGGATGCCGGCGTATGACGTAGGACGTACGCTACGTACGACGGTTCCTACGCTACGTCATACGCCAAAGATCTAAGACATTTTCTAAAATAACTGAAAATGTGTTCGTCTGAAAAATGATTGACATATGCATCTCGAACGGCTTGAGGGTGAGTAAATCATGGGTTTAATATCATTTTTGGCCGAACTATCCCTTTAAGAACATTATAGTTCTGAAGAACGTTCCCCGTTCGCTGATCCTTCTAATGATTAAAGGACTTTCTGAGAATAATGGTAAAAAATGTTTTCTCCCAAAAGGTTATGTGATATCCCAAGAGATTTGTTCTAAGAACATTTAACATCATATATTCCATTAACATTGTCTTAATGTTTCTGCTAACATTACAAAAACATTAAGCAAATATTTATTAAATCTAAGGACGTTCCGACTTCTGAGAACATTTGCTCAACATCAAGAATGTATGTCAAATATTAATAATGCATTGTTTCAAATCAGCTTCACAATAATAAACAACTGTGTTAATTTAGCAAAATTCATCATTTATGAAACAAATTCAATTTCAGCTGTAAATCAGCTCTACTGAAGATAAAAGTGTCATTATTCTACTCAATTTAGTTCAGTGTTGATTCAGTTCAGTTCAATAACAGTGTCGATGTTACAAAGTGTCATCATCCAGCTTAATTCAGTTCAAAGTTTTGTTCTCATCCGATAGTGTTACTGAACATTAATCGTCTTTTAAACCTCGTAAGTTCAAGTACATCAAGCTCCCAAAAGTTGCTAGAATTTAGCATGCAACATAGTGAATAAATGTGAAGACTATTGGATTTGGTTTCACATGCTTTTTTAAGTAAATATAAGGCATCCTACACACTGCTGTAGCCTGCAGAAATGTTTTATATTTATTGAAAGAGGAATGTTTAAATCTTACAACCTTTTTCAGGCATTTAAGGTAGGCCAGTGTATTATACGCATAATAATAAACTGAAAATAGTGTGGATGTAAGTATGCTAATATTTCTCTCATAGTGTCTAAATAATTTACATTTTTTGTGTGTGTGTGTGCCCTCTAATGGTCGTGAGGTTAGAGTTCACCTCAAACAGCTGGAAGGGAGACCCAAGTACATCACATCTGTTCAGCCTGAGTTTGGTTTGTGTGTTTCAGATCAAGAGTACAATCGGTCCAGTCGAGCTGGTGCGGATCAGGAACCCGTGGGGCAA
>NC_138733.1:10004606-10037106 GCF_965113295.1 Leuciscus leuciscus | reverse complement strand
ACTGTTTTTATTGATCAGATCAATTAAGCTTTGCTGTGCAAAAGAGACTTTAAAAACATTAAATAATCATAGTTATTCCAAACTTTTTTTCAGTAGTGAATATATTATAATATTATAAGTTAATTAATCTACAGTTTCTGAGATCATTCTGAGCTGATTTGCGTGTATCAGTGTCTCTCTGAACTCTCCTGCGTGTGTGTGTGTGTGTGTGTGTGTGTGTGTGTGTGTGTGTGTGTGTGTGTGTGTGTGTGTGTGTGTGTGTGTGATCAGGCCCGATCCGAGCGTGATTTCCTCTCCTCCCAGGACATGTCTGTGCTCAGTCCGGTGCTCAGCACCGTTAAAGATCTTGGTTACGTCCCACGGCGGGAGCTTGTGTTGCGCGGTCGCCTGGCACCCGGTCATTACATCATCATTCCCAGCGCCGCAGAGACCAATCAGACGGGAGAATTCCTCCTGAGAGTCCTGACCGAGAAAGGAAACGCCATCAAGTGAGTGAGGCTCATCCATATGAGAGAGTCACAAACCTGATCTCTTCTATCTCAGTTCACAGCAGTGGGGTTCAACGCAGAGTCTCTGGCTGTTTATACTGAGCAAATACTGCCTTAGATTTGCTGCAATTACAATCTCAATATCAACTAAAATATTTGTGAATAGCAAATGATCTGAGCTGCAGTGCAAACTGCAAAGTTCACCCAAAAATGAAAATTACCCCATAATTTACTCACCCTCAAGCCATCCCAGGTGTTTATGACTTTTTTTTCTTTCAGCCAAACATAATGTAAAAGAGTTAACACAAAAGAGTTATATTAAAAAATATCTTGGCTCTTCTAAGCTTTATAATGGGAGTGAATGATACCTTGGATTTTGAAGATCAAAAAAGTGTATCCATCCATCATAAAAGTAATCCAATTCAATATCAACTAAAATATTTGTGAAGAGCAAACGATCTGAGCTGCAGTGTAATTTAGTATTTGTATATACTATTTTATATATATATATATATATATATATATATATATATATATATATATATATTATATATAAAATTAAAATAAAGTAAAAATATAAAATAAAATCTACTTTAAAATATAAATATATATATACAGTATATATATATATATATATATATATATATATATATACTGTATATATATATTTATATTTTAAAGTAGATTTTATTTTATATTTTTACTTTATTTTAATTTTAGTTTGTTTTAGTCATTTTGCAATGTGCTTTTTACTGTTTATTAGTTTTTAATCTCTAATGTATTTTAGTTTGAGTAATTTTAGTACTTCCACTTATTTTACTTTAGTTATTTGCCAAGGCAGCATTTATAATTTCTGTTTGAGTTAAGTGTAAGTTTTTTGTTTAATATTTAATTGTATTATTTAATAAAAAAAATTCTGCCAAATTGAAATTTTGAACAAAAATTATTTTGAATAGATTGATTAAAAGTTTTAGTTATCCTTACGAAAAAGAAGTTTATTCTTTTTATTTTAGTCTGCTATTACTTCTTTTAAACTAAAACAAGTGTACTTTCAGTCTGCTTTTTATGTACTTCTCAGAAATATACTTAAAATTGCACTGAAGTAAAAACTTTCAAGTGTTGATAAAAAGGATGCATGAAGCTAGAATAAAATGTTTTTAAAATGGAAAGAGTTAAAGTACAGTTAAAGGTATATTTCAAGTATAAAAAATGAATACCTAAATAGTAAGTAGTATACTTAAAGTGAAAAAATATGATGTTGTTCACTTAAAGAAAAATGTCAAGTATACTTGCAGTATAAAACAACTAAACTAGTAGTTTACTGAGAGTATACTTCAAAGTGTACTTTCATTAACTCAAAAATTGCTATTTGACTTGTAAACTATCCGTATACCTATAACTTTACTGTAGTATAGTTGCAGTACATATAAAAAACTTTCAAAGCTCAAAGTTTACTACTGTTATTCTTATAGTACACTTACAAGTATACATTTATACATTAAAAAGTGGGCCAATTTAGTCCTAAGTATTGAAACAGTACAAGTATACTCACAAGTACATTGATATTAGTTTCCTTACTACATAAAGTACACTTATAATATACTTCAACTTTACTTAATAAAATTAACTAGAAGTAAACTTATTTATTTGTTAGAGCACAAAAACAATGATGAATGCTATCGCTCTATACTCTTTTATATTCTATACTCAATGCTCAATTCTGTATATTTTCATTTCCCACGGGAGAAACGCTTGTTTTTTGATGTAATATGAATTTAAAGTCTTTGTTTTAACGTACACAAAAAAAAAAAAAAAAAAACAAAAAAAAAAAATTGTGTTCAACATACTCCAATAATAATAATCTTGGTTTTATTTACAACTTCGAAAAAAAATGTATATACAGTGTTTTAATTTACAGCATTGCCTAAATATGTGTGTGTGTGTGTGTGTGTGTGTGTGTGTGTGTGTGTGTGTGTGTGTGTGTGTGTGTGTGTGTGTGTGTGTGTGTGTTTGCAGAGCTGCTGTGAGACCTGGAATAGATGCAACCTCACCTACACCGGTAAAACGGAGACATTTACTGTGTCTAGAGTCACTGCTTTGATCATTTATGATCACTGGGTTCATTTAATTGCTCATTTTTAATTATTTACATTCGTGTGTATGTGTGTGTGTGCAGCCGCTGTCTCCACGTCTCGCAGGCCTGCCGTCTATAACCGAAGCCAAAGCTCTCTTCCTGAAACACTGTGTCAAGGTAAAACCGGTCAGTTTGTGCATGTATTGTCATATGTAATGTCATATGTACAGTATGTTGATATGCGTGGTCTGTAGGGTTCGTACTGTAAGCCGCTGGATCTGCATAACCTGCTGACTGAAGCCATCGCAAAGGGAGGTGAGAAAATGTTTATTCAAATGGTGCTTTTCATCCATTTACTTCTTTATTTCTACATTTGCATGTCAATGCAAAACACTCTTAGCAGGAGAAGTCATGCTTACTGTTCCTCTCCAGTGCCGTTATAATGCAATTCTTTACATTCGTTCTGCAAGCGGAGCCGAAAACCATACGGGAAGTGATGCGTTAACCAGTGAGGAAGTGCGTTTGTTGATGTTGTTTCTTGTTTTCTGTCCGGACAGTTTTCGCAGGTAGTGAGAAGAAACTGAGTTTGGAGCAATGCAAGAGTTTTGTGGTGCTCATGGATGTATCCTGTATATCACGTGCACTTGTTTTACTTTATTCCTTTTTTTAAAATATATTTTTAGTTATCATGATAATTTTTGTTTAATTTGTAATCATTTCATCATGTTCTTTTGTCATTTTATCATTATTTTTACAATTTCGGTTTAATTGTTCTTTTAATTTCAGTTTTAGTTATTTATTTCCAGTTAATAATTGTAGAGTGCTTTAACTTAAAGGGATAGTTCACCCAAAAATTCAAATTACCCCATAATTTATGGGGTAATATACGCCATCCCAGGTGTTTATGACTTTTCTTCTTTCAGCCAAACACAATCTGAGTTATATTAAAAAATATCCTGGCTCTTCCAAGCTTTATAATGGGAGTGAATGGTACCTTGGATTTTGAAGCCCAAAAAAGTGTATCCACTTTTGGCTCCAGGGGGTTAATAAAGGCCTTCAGAAGCGAAGCGATGCGTTTTTGTAAGAGAAATATGCATAACTTTATAAACTATAACCACTGGCTTCCGTCGACAGCCGTACGAGAGTCTGGTTCCGGCTGAAGAGTAATATTCCACTGTTTTACTATATTTTGATCAAATAAATGCAGTCTAAAATATTTTTTAAATCTGAAATATTCCAAACTTTTGACCGATAGTGTGTCATGCAACAGTTTGCTTCACATTCTATTTCTAAGAATAGTTTGCAGTATATATATATATGCTAGTAGTCCATTCTCAGCATAGCGCGGGTCTTATCTCAGTCGCCTCGGGCACATTTGGGTGTGTGAGGTATTTTATGGTGCAATTCAAAAGAATGCATAAGATTGGGTGGAGATCGGAATGTCACCTTAACTGCACCAATCAGAGCCAAGGAATGGGTCGACTTGATTTGACAGAGTTCCAGGCATTGTGGGAAAAACTCCAGAAGTGGACGGTGAGGACATTTACCTGTTTTAATGAATGCGTAGGGAGTGTTTGATTACGGTGAGGTGAAGGTGTGTTTTCATGTCACATGACAAATGATATCATCGTAAGAACATTTAAAAAAAAAAAAAAAAAAAAAAAAAAAAAAAAAACGGACAATTCTTTTAAAATGTACCCTCATTTTGGATGAACTATAGAGTGCATTAGTGCCCGCTCACTTTTTTAGCGCCGTTGGTTCCGGAATTATTTTTTTCTATACATTTCTCCCATAGAGATTTAAAAAAAAATCTTCATTAAAGCGTAATAAACCATGAACCAGGCCAATTAGCTGTAAAGGTGACTCACAACACTACAAACTTTGATTTGAAGCAAAAAGTATTTGAAAATCGGACACAAGGTACAAAGAACATAAACTTAACAGCATAAGTGAGGCAAATAACTACAATCCCAAGCATTGCAAACAGGATAATCAAATTAAAAGTGATGGAGAACTATAAAATCTTGGGTGGAGTGGGCGGAGCTAACCTGATCTTTCGACTCTCTGATTGGTGGACTTGTCTGTCCATCATCATGGGTAATGTAGTTTTTCACCACAAATTCCACGATTATTTAACAACTTTTTAAAGCGAATACCATCGATTAACAACCTCGTTGCTCACAGTAGGGCTGTCTTTAAAGCTTTATAAGTTATCATTCAAAATCAATTTCCTTATGGAGAAAATGAATGGAGTTTTTACTTCCGGAACCCGACTGTTGCGCTTTGGAATTGATTAATATTCATTACTGCATTTTAGATCAAATAAAGACTGGATTACGTGATTATTCACCCTTCTGTGTGTGTGTTTGTAGGGTATTTTTATGACATTTGACAAAAACAAGAACCAATCGCTGGATTACCAAGAAATCTCCGCCTCTCTGTCAGCAGCAGGTGAAATATGACACACACTTACTCACACGCACATTAATGCAAGTATGAGCAGGCACACACACACACACACACACCCTATACATGCAAATGCAATCATTGACGCAACAGTTCATTTATAGAGAATGAACACATACACACACATTCTGTTACTCATACACTATTAGTGAAATGGTTTCCCACACGTCAGGCTTTAACACACCCAGCTTTCAGAAGAGAAACCTGTTCATTCATCTGTG
This sequence comes from Leuciscus leuciscus, assembly GCF_965113295.1. Lineage (NCBI taxonomy): Eukaryota > Metazoa > Chordata > Actinopteri > Cypriniformes > Leuciscidae > Leuciscus > Leuciscus leuciscus. The sequence goes on along the minus strand of NC_138733.1, from coordinate 10,031,857 downwards.
AGAGGAATGTTGAAGGAGGAGTGTGTGGGCTGATCATCAGGCTGATCTGTGCTCGTCTGCTCTGGTCTAGGCATACAGGTGGATGAGTTCATACTGCAGCTCATCGGCCTGCGCTACACAGAGCCAGACATGACCGTCAGCTTCCCGGGATTCCTCTTCCTGCTCCTGAAACTGGACAGCATGATGCGTAAGAACACACCAATCAAAGTCAAATGACTGGAACAGTTATTGCAAAGTGGTCCAAATGTTGTTCGAACACGCTTGGCATTGCATAAGAAACAACATCAAATCATGTATATAAAATAAAAATAGTATATTTTTCATGCATAACATTTTAAGAAAAAGAAGTTTGCATGTAGTATTAAGTATTAAGCCACACTTAAAAGTGTCACTGTTGTATGTGTGTGTGTGTGTTTGTCTTCAGGCAAGTTTCAGTCCTTTGATATGACGGGAATGGGAATGATTTCGGTGAACTGCAGACAGGTAAAAACATGAAACGCATGAGAGCGTTGAGCATCTCACACACACATTCAATATTTCATCCTCTCTGATCTGCCACCTGTCAGATCCAAGCTTCCTAATTCTTCCTAACCGTCTTTCCTCAACATGACTGACAGTTATTACGTGAGTCAGACGTGAATTTCTTGTCTTGTGAAAAATGTGATTTATTTACTGTGCGCCAACTGAATATTTCTGTGTTCGTTTCTTTCGCTCTTCCTCTTGATTTGTAGTTTCTGCACATGACCATGTACAACTGATTCCAGACCAGCTGCTGGAAAACAACGTACATCTGCTTCAACTGTTCCTGATAAATGGATCGTTCCAGGACTGGACAATACAGCGGACATGAGGCAAAACTACTGTATATATCACTGCACAGAACCTGCAAATATTAACCTGATTTTACTGCTTCTAGTGGACAGATGCCACTTCATGCTTTATTTGCTTAATAAAAACAATTCTACAAAAATGTGCGTAATCATTTTTTTTTGTAGTAATAGGCTATAATAAAAATCTTTTTTTTTAACGTTATTATTTTATTATTATTTGTTAATAATAATGTAGTTATATTATTTAATAAGTTATTACATTTAATAATAATATTAATAATTTTATAATTAGTGTTTGTCATATTTTAATGTTTGATTGTTTGATTGATCAACATTGTTGTATCATGTGCTTCTGAAATAAATTGGAATAATAATAAATAAATAAATTATTAGTATAAATATGTTATAAAATAATTATCCAAAAAATAAACAATATATATTCTGACATATTAATCAGATCTCGTTGCTTTGAAGTCGGCATTAAACGGAAGTCCCGATAGTTTTTTTCTTCTCTATAGTGACGTATATCCGAGTGAAGCGGCTTCTCGAACAAGAACAAGTGCAGGGCGGGGCTTGATTGGATGGTTGTGGTTTGCTATTGGTCGATCTCATGTGAGTGACGGGTTGCCCCGCCCTCACGCCAGTAAACACATCATCAGAGAAGAGAAGAGATGTTGCTGTGAGAGCGAGGGGAAGTTAGTATTCTGATTAAATAAAAAAAAAAAATGCTATTCACAGATAAATCATTTATAATAAAACTGCAATATTCCATAAAAAATAGAAATTGCCAATTTTGATTTCATGGTGACTTTAAACGAAACTCATATGAATAATTGTGATCTTTAAATGCTCCTCTTGCTCTGGACACATGTTCCGTTTATATTTATTTCAGTGAGCACTTTTGAGAGCACACATGACTGGGAAATATGCCAGATAATGAAATATGTGTGGATGGGATCAGTTCAGGAATCCTGCATGAGCTTTGGGTCTGTAAAATATCCCAGCTATGATTTCTGACAAGCTGCTGCTTCTGCTTTGAATTGCAAAACAGTAAATGATTCAAATAAGCAACTGATTTGTATCCAGATATTACAGATAATGGAAGAGATTATCTAAATAAAGATCAATATCAATCATTGGGGGTTTGTATGAGTTTGATACATAATAATTAATATTCAGGATTTGGGTATTGTAAACAATGTAAACAACAGCGTATGGTCGATGCGCTCGTCTGTCTGAGGTTGACCCACTTCACGTCCCCTTTGACAGACACCATGAAATTTTAATGTTCGGTTTAAGCAGCTTATTGCTGTCAGAGAACCAGACCAGTTTAACTACAATAAATTCAAGTCATACACATTCATGTGTTTTTTTTCCTAAAACAATATGTGTTGTTATAACTATACAGTGGAATTAAAATGAAGAAGAACACAACCGGCTGGTGAGTGTTTCGTGGAAAGTGTATTAATAATAGATTCACTCTTTCTGTTTGTGTAAAGTTAGAAGATACAGGATCCACTGGTGTACAAGCCAAAAATAAGTATCTTTAAAGTGACATTTTCTAAGCCCATTGCTTTTGATTACATTAAAAAAATAATAATAGATATAATTATATACACATTTTATATAAAATATGTTTATAGAATGTGAGTAATATTTTCAATTAAAATACTTAAATATATATAATATACATTTACATGTATAAAATGTTTGTATGTGTATATGCAAATTATATATCAATACATTTTAATAGCATATATTATATAATATACATATTTATATACATTTATAAAATGTATATACATACACATTATATATGTATGTATGTATGTTTGTATATATATATATATATATATATATATATATATATATATATATATGTATTTTATATATATTATATATATAATTAATATCCAAAATATTTCAATATAATTATATACACATTATATAAAATCTATTTCTACAATGTAAGTAATATTTTAATTTACAGTAAATACTTAAATAAATAATATATAACATACATATTTATATACATGAATTAAATTGATTATATATATATACATTTAATATATGTATATAAAATATGTAAATAAGCAAATGATATATCAATAACATTTTAAAAATCTATTTATATAATGTAAGTAATATTTGAATTTCCTCAAACAGGCCCAAACAGTATACTCAATTAAAATACTCAAATAAATTATATATAATATACATATTTATATTCATGTAGGCCTATATGAAAATCCGAAATATAATATGATAATCCAAAATATTTAAATATAATTATATATATAAATAGAACTCATGTAATTTATTTATTTTAAAATAAACAGTAGGCTACAGTTCATCCTTTCAGAAAACCTTAGATTAGATTTCGAGTTTTGAACTCCTCAGTGAATATTTTCATATAACATGCACAAATTCACATTTTCTATTCTTAAAAAATACTTTCCCCTGCGATATCCTCCAATCGCAGAAGCCCACCCAGTTCGTGGGTAGAGCTGAGGTCGGATATCTTCTGAATAAGTAAACGCGTCATTTAAATATTCATGAGTTTCTCGGGCCTACTAGGCTACCTCCTCCTCAGTGGGAGCGGCGCGTCTCTCCTACTCCATTTTTCGTCAGAAGGAAGGGTGGAGGAACACACTTTCGGCGGGGATCCTGTCAGTCCACGCAGCGGATACTTCACACCGAGCAACAAAGACTTCGAGAGCGACTAGTGCAGTCTCATTCCTTCTCGTTGGTCGGTTAGGAAGAATCTTTACATTGCCCTTAGGGTTTGTGACATGGTAGATTATCACGCTGCTAATAATCAAACACATTATTCATCCAGCGGTCAACAGCAGAGCTACATGGAGCAGGAGAACGATTGGGATCGGGACCTACTACTGGACCCGGCCTGGGAGAAACAGCAGAGGAAGGTAAGAGGTTCTGACGGGAAAAGCTCGGGGGCCGCCGCAGGGGCCTGTGTTAGGAGCATATTTGTGTGAATAACACGTTTTTTAGCCACGCGTAATGTGCATTATTATCATTAGACCGCTCTTATATGCGCTTAGAACTCGCTTCGAATGTTAGAATGTTTCGCGGGTTTCGAATGTTACGGTGTTACAATGTTTCAGTCGTGCGCGCGCGCGCGTGTGTGTGTGTGCGTGAGTGATACATTGTAACGGCTGAACCTGTTTTACTAGTGCGAGTTTCATTCGCTAGTGCTGCTTTTCCCCCTACTCTGTTCTTTCTCAAAGCGACATTTAGACTCCTAGTTACAGCCAGACATCCGGATTTAAAATGGCAGTAGCGGTGGATATCACAGTACAGGAGCTTAAAATAGCTGCCGAAATGCTGTTTCTGGACTTTATCTGCTGTTCTGGAGAGGAAAGATAAGCTTAAATAGAAGAAGAAGAAGAAATTAACCTAACAGGCGCGTTTATATATTTAGTTCTCTCTTTTTTCCCACGTAAAACCAGATTGATAGTGTTTTATGCTCGTGAATTATAGTGAGGAATTTGAATGACGTTTTTGGGTGTGTGTGTCTTTTGGGGCAAAGGCAGGCTTGGCTGATCTGCCGTTTTGTGTGTGACAGGCAGGATTTCAGATTGGGTTTTCAGAGAGAGTTTGAGAAAGGAAGGTTAAAGTTTGATTGGACAAATAATCAATTATTAACCCACCGGAGCCCCTTAAGCAAACGCACACAGAAATATATCACATATATATAGACACAGTCACTGCCCTTCAGACCCCAGAGGTATGAACGCACTCATAACTGGGGCATTTATTTGAGAAACTCGAGTGGAGGAGGAGATTTGACTGAATTCTTCAGCGCCCCTCCCCCTTTTCTACTTGTTTTGTTACACTTGTGAGGCCAAATTTCAGTAAACTGTTTCAAATGGCCGATATCTAGAGAACAGTGGCTGTCCAAGTACAGTATAGTACAATTTGACTACTGCAAATAAGCTGAATTTAAACCACCAAATTGCCAGTGTCTATTGCTTTATATCAGGCATTAAATCCCTGTCAAATATCAGTGAAATAGGTGTCACATCTCTTTGACAGTACTTTTTTCGAGTCATAAACACACTCCGCCTTGGAGAAATCTGGTTGGTTGACACATTTTTTGCAAGGTGGAGCTTTATAGAGTGGGTTTGTGGTTGGGAGATTGGTTTGATCTAATTGATTACTTTTCTTGTTGCATACTACCATGCTGTTTTAAATTGTAGTAGCCTATATAGTGTGCATAATATGCATAAACACCCAGCTAACTTACTACTATTGTGCATGTGCATGGAAGACTGTATCCCGCAATGCAACTTGCATTGTCATTTAACATGGCCTTCCGTTTCCAGTGTCTAAAATGTCATATTGTTTTAAAATCTTAAATGGCAAAATATATAATGGGGTTATTATCGTAATTTGCTTAATTATAATAAGTGTGTAGTTTCTCCTCCACTAATGGCACTGAGCAGAATTGAGAAAATAATCACTGTAATCAAACAAGTTTCACACTCTGGTTATTGTTTAGTCAATCAGATGCCAACCAAACTTTTGGTGCAACAAGTGCACACTTCAATGAGATGTCTGCATGTTTCTGCACTTGGAAGTTTAGTGAACGTCACTTCAATCTCGATTCCCCACTGGTCGTAAAATGACATCTTGGCTCTGGAATTTCTATTGCATGTTTATGTGGATGGATATTACACACAGACCGAAGTTCTCTTGTGATTACCAAACCAATGCATCCTTTATAAAACCCCACACTGAGTTTCATTACGGTCTCCATGCACCGCTGCCTATTCCGCTTGACCGAAACAAGGCGTGTGGAATTATACCGAAGTCATCCCCTTATCCGTGACAGACGTGAAATTACTCCCCAACAAAATGCCAAACGCCCTGTGACCGGCTAAGACTTGCCTCTCTCCGCTCCACCCGAATTGTCTAAAAGGCCATTGAAGTGTTTCAGTCTCCACTCAACAGCCTGTTAGGGCAGATTTGAATTCAAATAAGATGCAGTGATTGAACTGGCTTTGTTCTTGTTATGTAGATGAGCACAATCCAGTAGTGTTTGATAAGAGAGGTGTCTGAAATCCCACAGGACAGCAAAGACAGGTTGTTTTGGAGTCTCAGACTTACTACTAGTGGGAAATTGCAAACGTTACTAGGGATGCATGATATATCGGTATCGGCTGATATATGTTCATTTTTAATGTTATCGTTATCGGCCTGATAGGAACATTTGGCCGATAAATAATGGATTATTTCCTTCAGCTGAGACATTTCAGATGCGCACTGTTCACCATGATGACTTTGAATTGCTTGAAATATGATTGAAATTGGGGATGCATGATATGTCAGCCGCCATATCGTTATCGGCCGATATGTGTTAATTTTTAATGTTATCGTTATCAGCCGATAAGAAAATTTGGCCGATATATTATAAAGCCGATAAATAATGGATTATTTATTACTTCAGCTAAGACACTTCAGATGCGCACTGTTCACCATGATGGTTTTCAATTGCTTGAAATATGATTGAAATAACTTCAAAAAAGGAAAATACAGTTCAGTGCAACATGTGCAGTGCAAGTCTGTGATATCGGCTACAAAAAAATGATAATGAGAACGTTATAATTGTGTGCTTGAGACATCGGATTTTAATGGTGGGACTTTTGTTTTTGTAATCTGGCTCCCAAAAATTATATAAACATTTTTGGATTTAGATTTATCGGCCAATATATCGGTTATCAAATATACAAAATTATCGGTTATCGGTATCGGCCAAAATGTTCATATCGATGCATCCCTAAAAGTTGCCTAGAGAGAAAAGATCACTATATCTTCAAATGTACGATATCAGCCGGGCTTTTTAATGAAGTTGTCAGTAGTCGTTTCATGGCTGTGTATATCGCAGGGATCTTTCCTTCAATTCATCATAACTTTTGTATCGTTTTTAAACAATCTCCAGTAGCCTTTTCCACTCCCATACCCCATCAAACGCTTCCAGATGTTTATGATGAGCATGGATGTCTGTTGTATATTATAAACAGATGATTTTGACTCTGATTGAATGAACCGCATTCTACACTGCCACCAAATTGTCATCTTGCTTGCCAACAGTAAACAGACTTTTTTTTTTTCTGATTATTATAAATAAATGTAACTCTATTTCAATATCGCTGTCTTTCATTACATTGACGTTGGCATGAAAATAATAAACCACTAGAGACTGTGTGTTTTAGGGATTTGTACCCCAGTTAAGGACTTTAGGCTGTTGTATTTAGATCTCTTCTATGTAATAACTTCACTGTAATGCATAGCCTCGAGTGGCTTATTGCTTTATAGCACCGATAGGGGTAAAGAAAAAGAAGAAGGATTTCAGAGAACCAATAACATTGGCCAAATAAAAACCCTTGAGTCATGAGGACTTGAATGGAAGATTGTTGTTTGAAGAGTGCTGTGGATTTGGTAGCGAGTTTGGCTCTGTATAAAGGTCTCTCTCTCTCTATCATTATGTTTAAGTGTTACAGAAGTGAAATGATCACAACTGCGAGTGTAATCGTGTTTCTGTTCTGTACATGGACTGGACCGAGACTCTACGCTACTGTTCAGGGGCCTCGTTCCTCTATAAAACAGTGGGATTCATTCTGAGAAGTTCAAGACTTTGGCTCCGTTCCAAGCCCTAGTCAGTTGCCGTGTTGTCTACTATCTAAATAGAGGGTTGACTTCTCAGGCAGCTTGTTAACTGTTCTAGAAACAGTCACTTATGAGGTTACCTTTCACTCTTCAAAAGGGTAACTTTCATAAGTGTTCTTCAAAGGTTGCAACTCATTCAAAAAATACACTAAATTACCTTTCAAAGTTTGATTATTGGAGCATGTTTTACAAGGACGTTTTTCTATACTTCAAAATGTCACATTTAATTCAACGTGTTGCGTGCTAGTTCGTGGTAATTATGTGTGAAATTTATTAGCAACTTCTGTGTGAAATTTATTAGCAACTTCTGTGTGAAAATAGTTTCGAAGTTTTTTTTTTTTTTAACTGTAGTGCTCCTACAACAGACTTGACTCAAATTGATTTAGTGTTTGGCATTGTCATGTAACTAAGTTAAGTATAAGTGTAAAAGTACATTGCACACATGCACATTATTAGGTCAAATAGTCCATTTGTATTTGGAGTGAACATTTGTGTTGCTACATTTTAGTTTTGCGTGAAATATTCAACATCTTATATTGATATTTTTCACTTTACTCACTGTAATACGTTATAGGATCCAATCGATGGTCACTTCAAGGAAGTAATTTTATTGTTTATGGTCATGTGATCCTGGGTTTGAGTTAATGTGTAAACAGAAGTTGCAATTATATTGCACACATTTTTGTCAGTCATTTCAGTTTAAATAAGTTTCAAATGTGAGTTTAATTGGGAATACGTTAGTGCAGGGGTTTCCAGATGCAAAGGACCCCCAATATGATCATCCTTGCGTTAGGACCCCTTACATTTATAAAGCATCTGTCCTTTAGAAACATTAAACACTCAATTTATACAGTAAAAAAAATTAAAAAATTGTTTCTATTAAGTAAAGTTACATTATTATATTCTTTCTACTCACTATAGTAATGTACTGTTAAAAACTGTTAAATATTCTGTTTAAATTTATATGAATAATATTTTAATTAGTTTTTAATATAATTAGATTACTAATTAACTAATAATATTTATTTTCATCAAATATTTTAATCTAATTTACTTATTTTAATCTTATTATTCCTTTATTTATTTTTTTACTTTTTTATTTATTTATTTTTTACAGTTTTTCTCTACACTTTTCCACCCCCCCCCCCCCCCCCCCCCCGTCACTCGCTTGAGGCCCTTTAGGGGTCCCAGGACCCCAGTTTGAAACCCCCTGCATTAGATAGCTATGTGACTGTCCACAGCGTGCAAAGAAGAGCTGGAAGAGATTGATTTCTGTTGAGTTCACCTCTTCATATTTCTATATTTGGTGTGCGGTATCATGATAGCCTTGCCTCAGGGCCGCTGTCCTGTCCGGTCACTGAGTTTGATTGAGCCAATCGATTGTGCTTTTTAATTGTGTTTTTTTTTTTTTTATCTGTATCCCAATTTGCATTGTAACAAACTTGGTAAAATAATCCAGGATAGGATTTGGTTCGCATCACCCTGGTTCCCTGTGCTTCGTGCTACAAAAATACGTCATCCCTGCAAGCCTCAATTTGTACATCTTGTGTACTCAAGGCTTATTACACTATTGCGTTGTTAGCTTAGCAGTAAGTAAGCTTAATATTAAACTGTTTGTATCGTTTTGAAGTGCACTTTTGATTTGCTGCCTGTGTAGAGCGTAGTTACTTTAAGATGCCTTTAAATGTACCCAGCACTGGAAAAAATATGGTTGGTTTAACTTAAATGTTGCCTTAATTTTGAGTTCATTGAAATAAAAAAACTTGATGTAATACAATTACGTAGTTAGTTAATAAATAGAATCTCTAAATATTATGTTATCTGAACCACATGAATTATCTAAGAAAAGTAAATTGTGATAAATCATGAAAATAATTACATTTATTAAGCAGCTCACTAGGCTTTGAAAGCAGGATTGTACATTACATCAGGGTTTTCTGTGTATCCATGAAAAATAAAATACTTTTTTGTTTGTTATTACTGCATATGCAAATGTTGCATCAGTGAAGCTGACACAAAACTACAGCAGTTATTAATCAGAGAATCCTGTAGACTTCATGAAGGATATGTCTTGAGAAGTGACTGGTGTCCACTTCACTCAGTGACTTTGGCTTGAGATGTTGTATCTGTATTTGTCGTTTAACACTCGCTCTCTCACTGATACTTCACATGCATATTTCGTGTGTCTGTTTCTCGGTTGTGGTTGGGTCTCGAGAGCATCGCTGAACAGGCGGTTCGCTTATTTTCGTCTCTATAAGCGTTTCACACCATGTTGTCAGCTAACGAGATGCGCAGCGCAGAATCATGTGATAAACGTGTACCATACGTGTGAGTTCCTGTTAAAATTAGGCCTGAGAAAATGTCTGCTCTAATTATTTGTTATAATACTTTGTACTGGCATTGTTTGTACTTGCATGTGCATGTTCATAACAAAAAAAGTGCGTAATCAAATCCCACTTGGCCATGTGTTGTGTTCCTGAAGTGTTTTTCCATGCACTGTAACTCTGTTACATATGAGGAGTTGCACTGAAGAGTTTGCACTTTGCAAATTAATTTCATTTGGCGATGGCATTTTTCTGAAAGGTCAAACGGATTTGTCCTCTCTGGGTTGCCATGAGTCAAAGGTCGTCACTACAACCCGCCAAAATAAAGGTTTGGTTTAAATATATGACAGAAATATATTATGATTATACAGTAGAATGTTCTTCTCAAAGTAGAAGTAATAATAATAAAAAAAAGTAACATTTCATAAGGCACTATTATCATTAAAAATGTAATAAATTATGAAATGTGAAGTTTTTTTAATTTAGTTGATCAGGCATGCTTTTTGATAATCATTAAACCAGAAAACAGAGTTTGGTGAAACGTATTACACAGATACACTGTGACACATGGCCTTATGAAATCCATTTATTTATCTTTTTTTTTTACCAAATTCCATTTTTTTCCGGATTAATCGTTTTTTCCGTTTAAATTTTGCTGGTCTATCTAATTTAAATGTTAGTAATCAAAGCATGTCCAATTAATTGCAATCATTAAACTTATACATTTTAACAGTAGTTTATTAAAGGGTTAACAAAACATTTTTATGGCCCTTTTTTTTTTAATTTTTTTAATTTATTTTTTTTATTCCATTATTCGCAGGTATTCATATCTGGCACAAAGTAGTTTATGATAATGAATGTGTCATTTCCCAGAATGGAGTGCTGACCACGAACTCTCTGAATGAAGAGCTTGACCGTGAGTCAGAGCATGCTGGGATAATTGAGGCGTAAACTGAAGCGCTGTGGTTACTGTGCAGTAATCCAGTTTGGGATTGTTGTGAGTAGGTGTTTGGACCAGGTTCAGGTGTGTCCCAGTGAAAACACTGAGTGGGAGTGGACTGAGATAAGGGCGTTATAATATGAGGTCACATGAGGTGTTGCGTCACCTGACCTACTTCAGTCACGCCCAGCCGGAGAAATACTTTCAGTAATACGAGCATTTGCTCTTGAACATATCTAGATCATATCAGAAGCCTTAAAGATGCTAGAATCAGATCAGATTCTAAATATATTTAGACCCCAAATATTTTATGACCACAGATGTGCTATTTAATGTAAACAGAATAAGAGTTTCCCAGTACACCAAAAATACAGGCACTAGTTTTTTCTGCTTTAATTTTGAGATATTAATCATATTTATTTAAGGAACAGCTCTTCTCTCAGAAACCATTTTCACAGATCTTGTTTTATCAGAATTTTAACATTTCATTTTGAATTCCTTTTATTAGAAGTGAGCTGAAATTCTAGTTCCTTGTATTGATCACTTGGAAAGAATCATTGGTTTCCAGGTGTGGAAAAGTTATGGAAATTTCTATAGAATGCGTTCTGTTTGTATAGAGAGTGAAACGTTGTTCGATAACAAGGAAAACAACGTCGTCTTCGTCCTCAGGGAGCTTGATTCCTTACAAAGCATTGAGACTCAGATTGCAGGACTCTTCTTGTCGCATTGGTGACTATTAATTCTAAGGGTTGGAAGGGTCTATAAAATTGCTCAGTAATCACAAATAAAGTAAAATACAATTACTAGTCAAAGAGTGTGGGAACACTGCTTTAGTTCAGATGCATGACAACTACTAAAGTTCAGTCTACTTCCTGTTTTACATCCTGGTTATCTTAGTGATGGTTATATGTAAATGAATCATGATGTCTTTGCCGGTCGCCTCTGGGCTGTGCCAGCAGTTACTGGTCCGTGATGTACAGTAGCTGTACACAGCTGTTGTTAGAGTTGGTGTTCAGCTCTCGCTGTCCCTCGAGGATCTGTGGAAGTGGAAACATCAGGAACTGATCCAGCACACATTGTCCAGTGCTCACTTGTCGGAGACCGGGAGTCAGTCCTGCCCTGTCACTCGCTGTGGCCGTTCACCACGTCAGGGCATCGTAACTTCACCAGCCTGCTGAATCACACACTCCTGATTTGGGATTCCACATGTGACTTAGTCCGTGGGGAGTTGAGTGATAATCCGTGATAAACATCTGTGATCCATGGATATTATTGGCTTTCATTTTCACATCATTTTCATATAAGGCATCATTTCAGAATTTTCTTTTTTAGTTTTTACTGGAAGTACTAAAATAACTTATACTGAAATAAAACTGAATTAGAACCATAGAACATATTAAAACAAAAACTACTAATAAAAATGACAAAAACATTAAAATTACTGTGAAACCTAATTCAAAATATTAGTAAAAACTATATCAATGAAACTTTTACAGCACCTGTTTTTTGTTTGTTTAAGGAAATGAAACCTACTTTAGGACATTGCGGTTTTGTTTCATGACTGTTTCCTTCCCATATTCTCTTTACTGTAAAGCAAAAAATGATGCATTTAAATGTGAGTATTTTCTTGTATGCAGTCTTTCGCTTAACCATTCGCTGCATGACGTGACACACCTCACAAACGAATACCCATATAAAGTAAAAATGGTAATAGTCACAACTTCCTTTGCTGCCTTTGATTCTCTCAATGTTGGATTGTTCTTTGTTTTATGTATATATAAAATTGTCATATTTTGTAGGGATTCACTCGCTGTGCCCCCTCCTGCCTCTTGTCCTGTCTGATCATCTTATTTACTGCATGTTCTTGTACAGTTTTTGTTGTTCGCACACCATGAGGAGATGTGCCGGACACTTTCACTGTCTGTATGATGTCCTCCTCAGCACTAAAAGCTCTTAAGTGTGGCGGCTCAGACAAAAGACTGTCCTCTAAGAGGATTACAGCCTGGCTTCACCTAGTTTACCATCTGAACTATACGTTGTTGTATCACAGATGTTTTGATCCTTTAATTCTGCACCCTTTGTTTGGATGGGTGGATCCTGGGGGGCGTCTTCACTGTTGGGTGGGGGGTGCGTTAATGTTACCCATCATAAAAGATACACCACCACCAATAAAGCCTGTCAGCGTGGCTGTTTAACGGGTGGGCTGTGGCCCTGAGGGCGTCATAATCTATTGTGATTGTGTCTCGCTAGTATTGTAAAACCAGACTTTTGACAATCGCCGCAATGTCTGGTCCACTTTGCAGATTATTCTGGTCAAGGCTTGTTCGCTTACAACAGGAAGAGACCTGAAAGAGGATCATGAAATGGATAAAAATAAATAAAAATAAAACGTATAATGTCCACTTATAATGTTAATAAAGGTTTTTGCACAAAAAAACACAAAACAAATATATATGGAAAAACTATTTGGATTGAATGATGCGTTTTTAAGGGGCGGCGACTTTAAGGCTTGTCCGCAAATGGCGACTTTTATGATTGGCTAACATCATTCTATAGGAATCAGCTATTGCACGCGAGTAAGTGTTTTGAAACCGTCATTTACAGACAGAGCATTATGAAGTCATTAACTGATGGTTTGTAAGTCAGCTGCTGTCAGGTCCAGTAGTCGACTGCTTCATCTGTCAGCAAAAGTTTCTTTGCAAATTCTCAGTTGCACGGTGCCTCGGTTACAAAACAAAATGCTGTCAAATGCTCCGAACAAACATGATGGCATTAAAAAGTTAAACCATCCACTTGTTCCTGATGCTGGCTAGGGGTGTAACGATACATCGATATGGATCGATGCATCGATATAACGTCTAACGATACGATGCATCGATTCCACTCTTAAAATATCGATATAGGCCTACACCTTTATTTTGACACTCCACATTCTCACGTAACATCCTTCCGCCAAAGCGCACATTTTCGTTTACTCACCAACCGCCTTACTCATTAATCTCCTCATCTGAAATAGACGCCTGACAAGACTGACTAAACCCTAAGTTTTTTCACAAAAGCCGGTTGTCCGCTGTCAAGGCATCGCGAGTTCATGTTTTACAGAGCAGAGACAAGCACTCGCACCCTTGTTGGTGAACGCGAGTCCGTTTTAGCGACTCAGCGCGCAGTATTCAGGTCAGATGTCACTTTGAAAAGACGCGCTGGCTAAGAGGAGTTTCGTCAAAGCTGACTAAGTGATCGAGGGTGGATAATTTCAATGAACTCGTGATATCTTCTTCAGGGCGTAAAAGGAAAATAAAACCGGAAACATTTTCACGGAACCTTACTAAAGCAGTTCGTTTAGTGGTGAGAGAAAAGCTCTCTGTACTGCGTGTACGTTATCACAACAACAAAGTTTGTCAGGCGTCTATGTCAGTTGAGGAGATTAACGTTACGAAGATTAACCGAGTGTTGTATTATTTATCATAGCAATTACTTGATTTTGTTTGACTCAGAGAAATGTGAATCTGCTCTGCAAAAAAAACCAAAAAACTTTTAACATATTAAAGCATACTTTCAATTCACTTTGATTTTGTAATTTACCTGCATTTTTTAAGTTATTATTATTATTAATCAAAACAACCCAGCTGCAGTTTGATTGATATTACTTGGAATGCACAATAATAATAATAATAAAAAACATGATTTATGAAAATGAACAAGAACGGAGTACTTGCAAATTACCTCTTCTGTTGTAAATGTCCCAATTGGGAGAGGGTGTGCAATTTTCAAAGAGTTTAATTAAACATTCATGTTATATATTTTGGTTGCATTTGTGAGTTAATAAAAACGTAACTGGTTGTGTGAACATAATATCTAAATATCGATTAATCGATCGATATAGCCCTGAATCGAATTGAATCGTATCGTAGAATTTTTTTGAAGTATCGGCAAATATCATATCGCTGGCTGAGAGAATCGATATCGTATCGTATTGTGATGAACTGTCCGATTTACACCCCTAATGCTGGCGTCTTTCTGACGTCTCTACAGAAATAAGCAAATGAGATGTTTGAAGACTCGTATAGACAGACTCTGTGATTATAATGGGTTCTCTTTGCTTTTGATGTGACACAACACATCAAGTGTAGGCAAATGACAGCTGTCTGAATACCAGTGGGCGTGGCCTATGGTGTGATGATGTGTAACTATTCGTCAGTATCTTGCTCTGGAGGCAGTCATATGCAAATGTCTTTGCTCCTACATCACAGATCCCGCAAAATCAAAACGATGTTTATAATGAGGAGGACGTTTTAAGCTCTGAAACCTTCATGATGTTTTAATGGTACAAAGACCCACTTATATGTCAGAAGATTAAGGCATATTTGACTTCTCATGTCATGACCCCTTGAAAACAGTCAACCAGAATTAATTTTGTCGAAAATTAATGTCTATGACATGTAGCACTGTTGCGCTCGGGCGGCCCGAGTTCGAGTCCCGGCTCGTGGACCTTTCCCGATCCCGTCCCCTGTCTCTCTCCCACCTCGCTTCCTGTCAACTCTCTACTGTCCTGTCGCAAAAAAAAGGCAAAAATCACCAAAAATAAATTAAGAAAATAATAATTAATGTCTATGATCTTACGATGTTTAAGTTCAGTATGTATTTTTTAAATTTGGTTCAAGTTGATTTATTTTGAACTGATTCCCTTTTACCTTTTTTATTTTTTTTATATATTTTTTTTATATACTGAAAACATGAGTATATATATTGATGAGTGTGTATATAGGCCAAATGTGATGTTACTAGCATGTGAAAGAGAAAGCATGCAATAGTTATTCTAAGGCACAGAGAAGTACTGTGTCATCTGTTTTAAACAAATATGGTCGTTTAGCTCCGGAAGTCTATAAAACCCTCACCTTTGACCCTTGCAACGTGGCATATGGATTGGTTTGAGGCTGGATGTTGTCATGCCTCGAGTTAAACACTTGAACCTGAAAAGTTTCCCTTGTTCCTCAATGCTGGACCAGAACTGATGTGAAACCCACGTATATGGCTTGGGTTTTTGCTGCAGATGTGCATTTTTTTCCCCCATTGAGATCTTAAAGCCAGCAGATGCAAAACAAGAGGGAAGAACTTCTTGCACACACTTTCAAAACGAGACTCGGATTGACCTGATGTACTAAAGTCCCAGATGCATTCAGGGCTCATTGGTTGGGTCCCTGTCATGCTCTGATTGGCAAGGGGAAGTTGTGGTTATTGTGGTTTCTGGTGTAAAAATGACTATTCGTGTGTTTGACGGAACATGTGACCATGTACACCAACTGTCTCGTGGGAAATGTTGTGTTAGTAATAGCATTAATGTGTATCAGTGACTCTTAGGCCCTGTTTACAGCTCGTATTAAGATGTGTTTTGGCCGATCGGATCACAAATAGACGAGGGAAACACATTCCCGTTTACACCTGGTGTTTTAATCCGTCACTTCTGTTCACTTTCAAACACTTCTGTCCTGATTTCTTCGAGGGGAGGGTATATGAGGGGTAAATGGAGGGGCCTTTTCAGATCTTTAGATCTAATGGATGTAATAAGCTCACGCAATTTACATGTGAACGCGACCTGAGACGATGGAAAAACACTGAGAGCATCAGCTTTAGTTTAGGATCTGACAGACGCAAGATCAGCCGAATGCTGTGAGTGTGTTAGAAACCAGGAATGGTGAGAGAACATTGTGCTTGAGTTTTTCATCTTCAAACCAAACTTGGGTCTTCAGACGACAAAGTTTAAACCCCGTCTGGCTAGAGCACTTCCTATAATGTTTACACGTTGGGTCAGTAGGCGAAGAGCACTCTTTAGTAAGCGTCTTTTGCGCTGTTGCGTTCACAAAAGCAAAGTTGACAAGCTCAAAACATTTCAGACCTGTTTAAACCTGTATTTAACGTCGTCCACTTGTGATCCGGTCGACCAAAACGCATCTTAATACCAGGTGTGAACAGGGCCTTGATCATTGTGAGTTCTTGAGGAGTTTGTGCTCTGAAACATCAGTCACTCTGTGGTTATTTTATTTTGTGTGATAACACTTTGGTTGTTCAGACTGGTTTCACTGGTCAGTTGTCTGCGTTCTTGTTATCACCTGCTTCAGGTCAGTGAGCGTGACATGCATGCTCAAATGCAGATCAGACTGCTAAATTCAGGTTGACTTTTCGTAGAGGAACAACCAAGTTAATTTTCCTTTCGATTCAATAAAATGAGGAATCACCATGTTTTTAAAACTGGTAAAAGAGTCCCAGAAAGCCAGGAATGGCAGCACCACAACTGTGCGCTGTTGCAAGAGACTACGATCTCTCTTCACAGGCAGATCGTGGAGACATTTTATCTGTTCACAATCTTAAATCATGATGTGTAAATCCATTCTTCAGATTTTTGCTATTCATTCTAGGTCTGCCCATCATGTTGGTTCACAATTGACTTGATTCTAGAACTGCTGGTGATTTTATTTAATTTTTCACTGCATATCCTTATGCTAATGGTATCTAGATTTTGGTGACTGGAAACATTTAGTCGTACAAGATGCTAGACAAAGACCTGTGAGTTTGAGAAGCCACAGCACAGTTTCCACCTATTGATAGCATCGCCTGCATTGTGGGTGTATTTTTTGTCTTGCTGCTAAATCCACCAAAGAACCAGTTTCCGAAAGACAACGTGTTTGATCTTGATGTGAGAAATGCATTAGATTCATTGTGCATTTAAGCTTGTTCAGATGTGTGCGTTGGTTGTCAGTTGAGCGTGGAGTAGTGATGTCACCATGCTGGCCTTAAAGGGACAGTTCGCCCAAAAATAAAAATGCTGTCATCACTTACTTACCCTCAAGTTGTTCAAAACCTGTAAGAGTTTGTAAGAATGTTTCTGGTCCCCATTGACTTCCATAGTTTTTTTTTTGGGAAGTCAATGGTGTCCATCAACTGTCTGGTCTCCAACATTCTTCAAAATATCTTCTTTGGTGTTCAGCAGAAGAAAGAAACTCATACAGGTGTGGAACAACTTGAGGTTCAGTAAATGATGACAGAATTTGTATTTTTGGCTGAACTATCCCTTTACGCCAGTTGGTGTGTTTCTGTATCTCTGTAATTCTCCACTTTGTCTCAGCGGTTAAAGACGCCGGTTTCATCCATGATTGTTGACGCTTGGGAGTTGGGTTTCATGGAAGCGCAGATCTGGAGTGGTCATGGTCGGATGTTCCCAGGCGTTTGAGTGTGTAGTTTCTCCACGAGAGCCTGGGATGTCATGTGTGAGGAGCAGATCATGCAGTTCTCGCTCGCTTGACACAGATAACACCTCAATATCAGGTCGTTGCTGTCGAGACGAGTGGACAGCTAATCTACATGTTACTTCCTCTTCTTTCTTTTATTTTTTTTTTCAACCTGCTGCCAAAAGAAAAACATTGATGCGGTATTAATAATAACCAGCACTTTTATTTTTCTCATATCGTTTTCATCAACAATATGGTTTAATTCAAATCATTTCTGTAAAGTGCGTGCGGAAGCTATTCCATTTTATTTATCCATGCATTTTAATTAAGTAATGTTGTCCAATGATCTGTTTGCATAATTAGGCATTATTTAATTTATTTGCATAAATAGATTAAAAAAAATTATAATAAATTGGCCATAGGAGTGTAAAATTAATTTTAAAATGCACACTGGTTCAAATAGTCTACTTTACTTTACTGTACTGTATATGTTTGATTTGGCTTTTAATGCTGAGAGTGAGACTTTTGCTTTTGCATTCCTTTTAATTTCTAAATCTATATTATTTTTGATTTAGCGGCCAGTATATCGGTTATCAGCTTTCAAATATGAAGAGTTATCGGTATTCGGTATCGGCCAAAATGTTCATATCGGTGCCTCCCCTATTTATTTATTTAAGTATGTTAGCATGTTAATATTTTGTAAAGTTGTGTGGTATTTGTAGTGACTGCGGACATTTTGGTGTTGTGACATTTGGAATAGTTTTTTTTTGTAGGATGTGGTCACACACACACTCACACACACACTCTCTCTCTCTCTCTCTCTCTCTCTCTCTCTCTCTCTCTCTCTCTCTCTCTCTCTCTCTCTCTCACAACTGATTGAAGTGTGTAGAAACAGATGTGGGTAAAGCCACTTCACTGACAGGAAAGATGGACTCACTCTGGTTTACTTCTGCCACAAACACACACTGAGTGTTACAGTTGAGACATTTATAGCACAGAAAGACCTTGTCCGCCTATTTAGAAAGATGATAATGCCATTGTGTGTGTGTGCGACCGTGTGGCCTTTATATCGCTAAACTCAGTCATTGTAGGTTTGATGGGTCGTCATCGGTATGTGTGTGTCAGACAGATTTAGGTGTGGAACTGTGACTCAGTTTGCACAGGAATGTCTGTGTGTGTGTGATTTTGTCATTTTGATCAGTTTTGTGTCTTTTAAAAAAAATATTTTTCATTTTAATTTTAGTTAGTTTTAGTAATTTTGTTGTGGTTTTGTCTTTTTTTTTTTTTGGGGGGGGGGGGTGCAAAATTCAAAAGTGAATTTTAATGAGTTTTTAAAAAATGTCTTGTTAAAAATATTTTCATTTAAATTTGAGTTTAGTTTTATTCATTTTGTTGTGGTTATGTTTTATTTTTTAATAAAAGCAAGTGTGCGTATGTGTGTACGTGCGTGCGAGTGCGTGTGTGTGTGTGTGAGTGAGAGTAGTTCTACTGAAATGACTGAATTGTCCAACCGTTTCTTTCCAGATTGCACATACTTGCCTGTCTTGTCCCGTACAGGGCGATTGATGTGTTCACACAGGAACAGGAAGTTGGGCAGAAGTTTGTGAGCAGCAGTTTCTCTGGTGCCTGTGTTCTGTGGTTTTTTTTTGCTGCCTCATTGTAAGCGTCCCGACAGCGAGGGGGGGGTCGTTGGCTCATATTTCACATTCCTGCACCCGAAGGACAAACAAATGTAAACGAGAATGCATACTTGTGAACGTTAGCTTTGAAAAACACACTTTCCTTTCTAAGAAGCGAGATCGTTTTGGGCGCGAGAGGGGAAAAGGTGTGGTGGCTTTGATCAGGTGTGTGTGTGTGTGTGCTTTTGTGCATGCGTTGTGGGGGGGAAGGGGCGGGGCTTCGTTCTGCCTATTGCGTCACGCAGAACTGAGTGTGTGTTGCCTTATAAGGACATGAGAACATTACAGGAGACACAGGAAGAGGCAGTTAAGAGTGACAATACCAGGAGACCGGACCGACTGGACCGACATGTTTGGCTTCATTCTCTTTCTCTCTCTCTCGCTCTCTCTCACTCTCTCTCTCACTTTCTCCCCTTGTTCTTTGACACACCACATTAGGAGTTATGCATAACTTGAAAGTGCCCTAATTAGTGGTTTTTGTTTAGGCAAGTGTTCACTTTTACCATATTTTCTGGAAAATGAGTCACAACCTGACTATACACAAGTCAAACTGTATCAAAATTGCATTAAATTTTTTTTAAGGTGTCCTTGTTACAGTGTAATTATGCATTTAAGTACAGAGTAATATTAATTAACTACGTTAACTTACTATAGGGTTAGGATTAGGTTTGGTTTAGGGTTAGTTGCATGTCATTTAAAGTAATTATTATAGCAACTATATTGGACACTGTAAAATAAAGTGTTACTAAAAAGGCAGATTAGTTGCATTGATGTACAAGTCACATTTTGTTATTATTACATTCAGAAATAACGTAAAATACTGGTACACTGAATAAAATTGTGTGTAAAAAAAATGTTAACTCAGTAAATTTTTATTTGACCTAGAAACACCAAGTAACATATTGAATTAAACGTGACATTTGGAAGTAGAATGCAACATTGTCGCAGCGACAACTCATGATTCTATTAGAATACGTAGAACTCGGGTTTAACTTGACCGATCCAGTGAGATTAGTTGTGTAGATGCTTCATTTCCACAGACTCTTGACCTGCAACCGTTGAGGTTTTGCAGCTCTCGGTGTTTTGACCCCCAGAATCCTCCGTGGTAGGGGACCAAACACTCGCTCGGTGCATTCCACAGTAAATATTAGCCCAGAGAGAGACAGACACAGAGAGTGTTTATGTAATGCTGAAGAGACACATTCCATCCTCATGTGGGCTCTCTCTCTCTCTCTCTCTCTCTCTCTCTCTCTCTCTCTCTCTCTCTCTCTCTCTCTCTCTCTCTCTCTCTCTCTCTCTCTCTCTCTCTCTCTCTCTCTCTCTCTCTCTCTCTCTCTCTCTCTCTCTCTCTCTCTCTCTCTCTCTCTCTCTCTCTCTCTCTCTCTCTCTCCTGTCGCTCGCTCTCCAATGGAGAATGTGTGGAATGAAGATCCACAGATCTTCGAAATGTTCCCCAGCGACTGGCCATTAACATGAGGAAATCCGCTTTTTACTGAGTTCACCCATTGCCCCAGAAGTCCATTAGAATTATCCATTATTATTTTTCGTTTTTTTTTCCATTATTAGTGCTGCACGATTAAGTGAAATAAAGCTGAAAGGATGTTATGGTTTACTAAATTGCGAAGGCTGCAATGTAATTGAATAAATATATGCGCTGCGTGTTTCAGAGTAGAGCGCGGCACTGTGTTCGTTTACACGCGAGCAACTCTTGTTTTCCCCGTCTCAGAGTGGTTCTGTTCGCAGTAAATCGCTCCTCGTGAACTTCATCTCTGCATCTGCTTTGAGTTTGGGATACTTTAGCGTGCATTTGAAAACACAACATGAGCAAAACATCTTCCCAAACTTGTAATGAGGAGAAGCGCTTATAAACCGGCTGGTATCCACAAAAGAGAAGTGCTGATTTTAATCAGAGAAGTTAGAGAAGTGCTAATCCTTGGGGTTTCCTTTTAAAATAAAAGCTTGATTGTTTAACTTTTGATGTACTTGCCTTAGTGAAATATTATTATACAATTAGTAATATTTCTTATTTTCTTGTTGTTAACGTGTGTGTGTTGACCAAATGTGCAGCCCTACAAACAAGAATTTTATTTATTTTTTTATTGCATTTGAATTCATAAACAATTTTCTTGAAAAACTGCAGATTTTTCCCCCCATTGATACAGCCCTATTAATAACGGCTATTTGTTTTCTATGCTGATTGGTCAATACATCATTCTAGTTGTGCTAAAATACACAATTTAATCGCAGCTAGAGTCCATCAGAACAGAGACATCATCTCTGCAATGTCTTCTCCGGTTACCAAACAAGAAACCTGATTCCTCCTGGCAGGAAAGATCTGATCTCCTGTCTGCTGACACGCTGACCTTTGAGCCAGTGCGTGAACACATTTTCACCACACGTTAAATTAAACTGAATGACACTAAATGGAACTGTGCTAAGAAATGCACTCGGGTGCATCGCTAGTTTTAGGTGTATTTCTGGTTTTCTTTTCTGTGTGGTGGATGAGAAACAGCTTCATTTAATTTAGTCGATGTTTCCGAACACCCTGAAACCCTTTGAGGTGTATTTCAAGCCCGTCCGGGTAATGTTGGTCAAACACGTGCTTGCTTTGTGACAGAATTACCTGTTGCTGTCTTCATCTGATACACAAGCACCAGCTACAGTAGCGATTTTGGGGTTTTGGCTCAGTGTTGGATGACCGTGTCCCTGTGAGGCCTCCGTTTAATCCAGCCTGACTCCCTTTCCTCAGTGAAAAGCAGCTTTGAGAAAGTGAGAGTCCCGCTCGCACACGTGAGTCAGCGCTACTGAATCAGACACAGGGAGTCACCGGGAGAACAAGGCCAGAGATACTCCCAGAGAGTCAAACTCTGAAACATATTTTGGGACAACTTGGAGACTGCGTCTCACACAAAAAGTCTTTATATGAAGGTGAAGTTTGTAATTGTTGAATTGTTTTCTTATACTCCCCACTTTCATATGCAGACAACTGTGAGTTAGCCATTAGTTGTTCAATACACCTGAAAAGCTGTCATAAAACATCCCTCTCTTCTTGTTTTCCCTGACCAGCCCGACTCAGAAACATGGACTAAACCAGTGTAAGTTTGGAGTGAGACTGACCGACCATTAGCAGATAGGTGTCATTATTTTCTGTTTGTGGCACAAAAAATAGACTTTACATTAGAGTAGCATGATTTGATAAATATTGCAATTAGGGGTGTGCGATGTTCACACAAAAAAAAGATATATAGATATTTTTGGGGATTTTTCTTCAATATAAAGAGATTCATTAATAAGTGAGTCATTGAATCATTCACGCAACCGATTTGTTCATTCAGTAACGAAACACCTTTGTTTGGAACTATTGTCTTTGGCAAAATTGAGCAAAAACAGGCAATACTGTGTCTAAAATGTGAGTCACTTAATATTAACTTGCATGAAATCAATATTATATTTGTAATCATGCTGATTATTGGGGAGAAATTGATTAACTATATTAAATGATATAAAAATAAAAGACATACAGAGCTATTTTTGCCCCCTCCTCTTGAATATTGAGGGACATACTTGATATTCTCAGATCGAACATCGTTATAGCGACAATCGCGATATTATCGTTATTATGATATACACGATATTATAACATTTTAAAAAGTTTTTTTATTCTTCTGCTTTTTTGTTGGCCAAAAATGTATGATATATCAATATTTGAACATGTATTTATTTATTCATTTATTTAAATTGCAGCCTTTGCGATTTGATAATCACACTAAGGCACATCACAATTTTTGTTTTATTTTTTGTGTTGCCCCACTTCACTTCACTCAGAGTCGACTGTGACTGTCAACAGCGCTGATGTTTGTCAGTCTCTTAGTAAATATTTCCCATCAAATATCCTCTGACTTGCT
Organism: Leuciscus leuciscus; assembly: GCF_965113295.1. NCBI lineage: Eukaryota > Metazoa > Chordata > Actinopteri > Cypriniformes > Leuciscidae > Leuciscus > Leuciscus leuciscus. The sequence goes on along the minus strand of NC_138733.1, from coordinate 10,008,266 downwards.
GATGTTGACTGTTAGTGTCCTTATTAGTTACAGTGTGACCTTTTGCCAAATTCCTGCTGGTCCGGCACTGCTTCGGGAGGATGAGGCAGGAATTTGAAGCGTGCTCAGTTTGGTGACCTTTCTTGGCCACGTTTGACTTTTCTCACTCAAACTGTTGATACACAAACCTTGAGTGTCACCAGAATCTCCAGAGCTGAACCATCATTTCTCTGAGTTATTTCTAAATGTTTGTGTGATAGATGGGAATGCGTGGACGGGACGGTTGAAGAAGTGAAGAACCTCTTAAAGTCTCGAAGCACAACCTCATCAGTGTGTGTGGTTTCTGAAGCATTAGTTCGGTTGCTTTGAGTTGTTCTCGGACTTAATTTCCGAGTCCTCTACTTCCCGTCTCTCTGTGCTCAATGACGGCTGTAAAGCTCATTTCCTTTGAGCCGAGGGATGTTTTCTTGACGGGACCTTCTTTCCGTCCCTCACCTCCTCCATCTTTGAGTTAAAGGGAGAGTTCACCCAAAAATGAGCAAGTTTGCATGATTAATGTGCGAGTCATTGTGAGGGCAGCAGTCGAGACGGAATAAAAAGTAACAACCAAGAGTGACATCATAGCTTCAGCCTTAAAGGGACAGTACACCCCAACATTTTTTATTCCGTAATCAATTACTCACCCTGATTTCGTTCCATGCCTGTATGATTTCTTTCTTATTTCTTAAGATATTTTAAAAAGAAGAACAGGCATGAGATCAGCATTTCATTTTTGGGTGTACTGTCCCTTTAAGGCTGAATGCTATGATGTCACTCTTGGTTGTTACTTTTTATTCCATCTGCCCTCTCAATGACTCGCACGTTAATCACGCAAACTGTTTCGGCATGAAGTTTTGATCGCTTGTGCAATTTGTTTGTCTTGTTCAATTTCTTTCCTCTTTCTAGCTCAAAGGTCGTCCGCTGCATCTTTCTAATCACTGAGGTTAGATTGATTTATTATACGCGTGTGGGCTGAGGAAACATTTCCTGTGTCACATCCTGCAGTGATAAAGCTCAGCACGTATTTCTTTAAACGGGGATGTTTGTGTGTGAAGGTGTGAATTCATCTTCAAGTTGTTTTAAACTCTAGAACTGTGCAATTACACAGAACTGTACAATATCATTGTTTTTTTTTAAAGCTCTATAAATGTATTCTCCTAAAAATAACAATAATCTTATAATAAATATAATAATTTTATTATATATTTTAGGTAATTAATATTTTTGAATGTTATTTTTAGTAATACTTTAATACTTGAAAACTTGAAAATGTTGTGTATATTTAAAACGACAAACACAATTTCAAGATGGTTATTTTATTATCCTTATTGTAATATATATTTTTAGTTGTTATATTATTATTTGTATTAGTCTATTATTTAGTCATTTGATTTTATTCGGTTTTTTTCAGTTTTTTTATGAATATTTTAGAATGTTAGTTTTAGTAATTTTAATTAAAAAAAATGTACATGTGCACATGTTACAAAATTACATTTCAACTTTTTTTTTTTTTTTTTTTTTTTTTTTTTTTACGTTAAATTTTCACTCAACGTAAAAACGATTATTTTGTCTGTCCCGGTGTGTCGTCATAAAATGCAATGCTCAGCATGAAGTGACAGAACAGTCACAGATGTTCGTCTGATTGTGCACACAAACCAGCAATTAGAAAAAATAATTGTTGGTTTGTGCGCTTATGCTGACAGATGACTTTGTCTTTGACTGTTGTCTCGCTTCTCGCTGAGTGAGCGCATCTTGTGTTTTCAAGATGACACATCAAGTTAAAAATAGTTTGGCTTCCCTGTTGCATTTTAAGATCAGCTAGCCGTTGTGCACCTGACACACTGAACTGGATCCTCAGCTGATGTGTGGAGTATCTGCCCTTGAGAAGACATGCGGATGCACCACAATCTTTACTTTTTCTCTCGTCTCTTCACTTTCAGCTTCACGTACAAACACACTTCATTAGTTTGGACAGCCGTTCTCTCAGTGCAGCGTAACATGCGTGTCTGGCATTCCTAAAATCACTCTCGTGCGATGGTGGGATGACTTCCATTCCTGTGCGAACTCTCTCTGGGTCAGGCACTCCTCTCTCCAGCATTCTTCCATCTGTTCTTTCTGTCGTTTTGTGTTGGTGTTTGTTTCACAGATGCTCCAAAGCAAGGCCCGTTTCTAGATGTGGACTTCTGATCTGATGAATGATTGAAACCTACTTAACACACAGTACTCAAACACAAACAGGTTTATTAATGCCATTTAACCAGATATGTTGTTATTGAGATATCCAGTTAAGTTGATTAAGGCGAGACGCTACAGGTGAATAGGGTAACATTTTTAAATTAATAGATATCACCATGAAACTTCCTCAGTTTATTTACTTACACAAGTATATAAAAAAACAATTATTGTTTATAATGTTTAATTATGCAAATTAGGCATTATCTCATTAAATATGTGCGATTTTGCATATATATATTTGTTAGATAGATCTGAACATATGATAAAGCCAGGTGCAAAATTCTTTTTTCATTTTGTTTACACACAAGATGAAGAAAAAATTTCAGAGGGATTTCAGGATATATGCTTTCATTACTTAGTCCTAGGGAATCAAAATATACTGTCCATAGCCTTAAAAAAAAACTATTTTCGCCATTTAAATTTTTAAATTTTTTTATTAAAATGTCACATAAATCAGGCCAGGAATGATTTATTAACAAATCCCTCTGAACATATCTTCAGAATGCTGCTAAGTGTATAACTGGAAAGTTTGGTGTACATAGGCTGAGATGTTTGTACTGGAGAATGACAAAAAAAATATTTTGAGAAAACGGAATTTAAAGATTTAAAAACTCTAAATGAGATTTCGTCGTTAGCTTTAAATCCCCCTTTGGACATTGACGATTGGTTACTGATAGGAAATGCCCATATTTGGGTTAGATAGAGTTGTGCAGGAGACTCGAGCTTTACAACGATACCGGTCCTGACAGACTTCAGTAAACAGACGTTAACTCGGCATGTCGTGTTGGAATGAGAACTTCTTGCTAAATTCGGGAGAAACTTAATGTCGCAAGTAAACAAAATGTAATAAAACAAACATCTTAAAGGTATAGCGGAGGATCTTTCCAAATTTTAGATAAGACCCGCCCTCTCCACTTTTTGAAAAGTTTGATTGATTCACCAGAATGATTGACAATTAGGAGGACCAATAGTTTAGACTACCCACCAGGAAGTAAAACATCCTCCGCTATACCTTTAATGAATATTTTTCAACGTTTTCTTTTTAGCAGCTTGAAAGAACATATATTGAAGGAGTAAACTAGCCCAAAATCTCAAAACTGAACACCGCATCAATGTTTTTGCCTTAAACTGATATTTTGTTAAACAAAATAAACTAAAGTTTAGTGAATTTGCTTAATTTACTTCAAACTGTTACACCATCATGACAATAAAATTTTTTGGTAACACTTTAGTTTAGTGTCCAGTTGAAATGTATCTCGCATATCTAGAATCGTCTGCGTTCACATACTTGCGTGGAGTACGGTTCAGGCTTACAAGTGACGTACTGCAGGTATGCTTCCAGGGTTATTGTGATTTATGTAGTTCAGAGTCGAAGCACTCAAGGAATTCTAGGCAGCGGAAAGGTCA